>NW_004567156.1:1265784-1282794 GCF_000260355.1 Condylura cristata
CCCGTGACCTGCACCATGCGGTGACCTCTTAGTACTGACCTCCCTCAGGGGAGGCCTCTTCCTAAGACTGCCTGCCTGTCTGCAACCATGCAGGCCTCTTTCCCTACAAGCCTGTCCCTTTCGGGACAGCTCTGCCTGCCCACTTGCACCTAACCAAGTGTCTTTCCCTCTCCCGTCTCTTTCTAATAAACTTCCTCTTTAAAAATAACTGAGTCTCTGTCTCATGAAGAATCTTGCTGTGTGCTGCTGAAAGGGGAGCTCTGGTGAAATCTTTCCCAGAGTGAACCCAAGAACCCTGAACTCAAAAGATGACATCACATATATAAATAATTTTTTTAAAAAACAGTTTCCAGTCTGCTCAATGGATTTTAGAATACCTATATTTGTATGAGTTGATTTCTCAAAATAAATCTCTTTATACACACACACTATTGTTTCTGTTTCTTTATACAGACCTGCCACATTTCTATTCCCCACCTGACTTGTCTCCTATTTCCAGTCTAGAATATCCTTCTCCTGAGTGTTTCAAAGATATTTAAGACATAATATGTACTGGACAGAATCTATTCTCTTTCTCTTCAAACCTGTTTCTCCTCTTATAGTCCCAGGAAGTGGAGCCAACATCCAGCTCATCATCCAGCTGAAAACTTGGGGTTTAGTATGGATTTCTCTTCATCTTTATCCTTCATATATGTAGCTACCAGATACTTTCTTTACCCATCCATTTAATGAATATGAGTTTCTACAACATGCCAACACTGAACTAGTGTTTATGATACCAGGAGAGTAAGATACATTTCTTTTTATCTATATCTATCTATCTATCTATCTGTCTGTCTGTCTGTCTGTCTGTCTGTCTGTCTATCTATCTATCTATCATCTATTAAAGATTTATTTATTTATGCTTATAGAATCGGGGTACAGGCCAGAAGTGTGGTGGGTGAGAGGATTCACCAGAGACAGAGTGAGGAACAGAACAGGCAGATTTATTGAAAAACACTGCTGAAGGGAGCAGTGGGTGGGTCAGGAGAGGTCTGCCACGCCACGTGGGTCAGCTCCTTGGCTAGGGATCAAACTCGTGCTGCAGTGGCTTCATAATGTGGTGCTTTAACTTGTTTCTCCACCAGGGAGAGCCCTTAATTTTTTTTTTATTTTTGCATCATTCTTCATTTTTGCATTTTTCCATCTCATTTGTAATCCCCATGGATTTCCCACCACCAGTTCACCCATGTGTCATCACCATAATCCAGTGCACTCCTCCCACTAAAGTTCTGATCCCATTCTCCTTTCCACCCCCATAAAATATCTCTGGTTCATAGTTGTTCATTGTTTTCATTTATATTCTACTACATTTGTTTCTCTTCCCCCCTCCCCCCAATCCCCTAGAAGAGTAAGATATATTTCTTGGGGTAAAGATTTTGGATGCTTATGCACCATGGTAGTCACAGAAGATGGAGCATAGCTATGGAAAACAGCATGGAGGTATTACACATGACTGTAAAGGGAATTACCACATGACCCAGCTATCCCACATCTGGGCATATGGCCAAAGAAACTGAAAGCAGGGTCTCAAAAGAGATGTTTGCAAACTCTTGTTCATATTAGTTATGCATAGTAACTAAAACATGGAAGCAACTCATGTGTCTATCAGCAGATGAATTGACACAAGCTCTGCAACCTCTATCGACTGACATATTCTGGATAGAGATGGCAGTACTCTGAAAAATCAGACTTTCCACACTAACTTATGTTATGACCTCCTTTTTTTGTTTAATCATAATATCAAAATATTCTAAATAACCTTCAGTTTACAACTGGATTGCCTTATGCTGCCTGGCCCAGACAGACAAGCACTGCACCAGGGCGAGTAATTCCTCTTGAAGTCAAAAGTGATCTTAAATTGGCTGATTGATAAAAGCAATTGGCTGTTATTACAAAGTCAATATTGAGGCAGTACTGGAACATACTCTTTTACTGCCCGGAGGAAGGAAAACCCAAATCTCACTACTCTACTATTTCACAGAACCTTCTATTCAGTTTCTAAATAACCACTCAAACTTTCTACTATCTTGTCTTTAGATATGGAAATTCACCCAAGTCGCCTATTCGGAGCTAATCAGGTTTTCTACTATCTAGACTTCAAGGAAACTCACTTAAACTTTCTAACAAGTTTTTCAAAGAACCTTACCTTAATTTGATTTATAAGAAATTTCCTCTTCCTGCCCTCACTTTACTTTACCCCCAGGATATCTCTATGAAAATGAAAGCCATTAAGTAGTAGAGAAGGTTTAAGGGGCTTTATTTTGGTTAATCTTCACTGTGGTAAATATAGTAATATTAGTCTTAAACTTTGTGAATCTATGTACCTGTTTTAACCTTGATAGATTGATTTTAAAAGTGTAATAATCTCAACTAAAGGTCAAAAGGACCCGAGACTAATCTTAGAAAAAAGGTGATCATGATCTCAGCCCCTTTCATATGCTAATGTCATCCCACTGCCTGCTTGAAATGTATAAAATAAACCTCTGCTGAAGGCAGAGCAGGAAGACTTGCACCCAACTCCTATTCCATGTCTTCCTCGCACCTGCTCCCTTTTTGTCCCCTTTATCCCCCTCTTCTAGGAATCTCCGCTTGTGGACACCATTCCCATCTTGAGACCCTGCCTGTTCTGCCCCCCCCAATAATCCGTGATCAGGGACAAAGAGTCTCCGACAATGAATGGATAAGCAACACGTGGATACTGTACACATGCAGTGAAATATTATTACGCTGTAAAAAGGAAGGCTACCCTGACAATCACTCTAACAAGATGGAGCTTGCTAGTGCGCCATCTAACATTATGGTACATTATGCTGTGGGAAATAAGCCAGATGTGTCATTTCACTTACATGACACTAGAGCAGTCAAAATCACAGAGACAGGAAGTAGATGGAGGGTTCCAGGGGTGGGAGGCAGAGAAAACAAGGAGTAGTGTTTAATGGTACAGAGTTTCAGTTTTATAAGATGAAAAGAATTATGGAGGTGGATGTGGTTATGATTGAGTAATATGAATGCACCTAATGCCACCGAACTGCACACTTAAAAGTACCCTAAGATGATACTTTCATGTTACGTGAGCTTTTAAAAGAGACTTATTTATTTATGTGTGCATACAGAACTGGGGTATTGGACAGATGTGCAGGGGCCGTGAAAGGATTCACCAGAGTGAGAGTGGGGAGCAGAACAGGCAGATGTACACTGCTGAGGGGAGCAGTGGGCAGACAGGAGAGGACTGCTGCGCTATGTGGGGCAGCTCCCTGGCCAAGGATCAAACGCGTGCTGCAGTGGCTGGTGATAGCTTCACAGTGGTGTGCTTTAACCTGTTGAGCTACCAGAGAGGGCTCTATGTTATGTGTTTTTTCCATAATACATTTTTTAAAAGAAATGAGAGATAATAGCAAACAATCATTTATTTTTTCAGTATGTTAGAAACAAAACTTTATTGTTGGTGACAGTACACACTCTACAGCGAGTGTGGGCAAAATTCAGAAGAGAATCACCGAACAATCATTTTACTATAAAAGACTGTCCTGTCAAATAGAACTCTTCACAAAGAAACCTATTTCTCTAGAAGTTAAAAACTCTGTCTAATTTTATGGGATAGAATTGTTATAGGGCACCTCATTCAGAGAGAGGCACCCCTGAGGCCCCAAAACCTGCCTGCTCTAAGTGGGTTCTGCCATCCGCTGCAACAAGACAAAACATACAAAGCTTTAATGAAAAGTGACTTTAATACAGTGAATATACAATATGGAACACAAAGAATGTAACTTCTAAATCAAACACCTGAAGTTACCCATCCCCTTGTGGGCTAAAGCCCACCCAAAAGGGATTGGCCCAAAGCAAGGCCTGAAAGCTGCCACAAGACTAAAGCACTTTCTGGCGGGGGACCCATGGAAAAGGTCAGAAATGGCCAAACAAGTCTGGGAGGAAAAGAGCAAAATCAAAATCAATATAAACACTGCCATAGTCACCTCCCTACAGGTATCTCACCCACATCTGCCTTAACCAGTCCAGGGTCAGGAAACAAGCCCGGTTTCTTCATGACATGTTTGCTGCTCCATGTGGCTTCCTTAGGTCTCCTTCTCCATCTCCCCTCCCTCTCTTCTTCTCTCTCCTTTTTCTCTGCTCAGTTCCACCCTCCTTCTGGGTGGGGCAGGGAACCTGAACTTCCCTTCTCCTAGGGACCACCCAGTTACAGAATGGGAAATGGGATCAAAAAACAGTGGGGGGAGGGAAATGCACTGGACTATGGTGAACGCACATGGGTGATTTGGTGATGGGAAACCCACGGGGATTGCAACTGAGATGGAAAAAGGGCACAAATGTTGTAAAAATACTATTATATTTTAAAAAAGCCAACCCTGTCTATGTTGGACACATTTGTTGTTCAAGTTCATTTCTCAGGAAGCTAAACCCTTTCATCATGGCTTTTTACATTAATAATAGAAATTAATTTGTAATAAGTGAATAAAGACATATTCCCTCCTCCTAAGATGACTCTAGATAATTGTTGGGTGTGACAGGATATGGGCAATAAAACTGGGCCTTGCATCCAGGTGAACAGCACCACATCAGCTTTCTACAGTCTGATCCTAAAGCCTGTATAGGAGAATCTTGCCCCGACAGCGCCCGCAGTAGCTGCGGACCCCACCTAGGGAGCTCTGTCTCAGCTGCTGCCCAGGAGCAATAAACTCTGCTTGTTCAGTCTTTCTGCCTTGCAGCCAGTCACAGAAATGCGGCCAACAATAATCAGTAGGTGCTCACAGCAACTATGATAAGTGTAGGGCGGAATAAGGGGGAGCCCAGGGGAGAGCTGAGGGTCCTCTGTGTCAGCCCAGCCCCTCTCCTGGCTTCTCCTTCCCCACTTTCTCTGGTCTGGTAGGTTACAAATGTCCCCTAACTGCTTTTTTTATTCCTCCAATTGATTCTGCAATAATATTTTTGAAATGCTGCTGAAATTGCATCTCTACTTTATCTCAAATGCCACCTTTATCTCAAAAGCCTCCGCTTTCCTCTCCCACCTTAACACTGCTCAACTGTTTGCACTTCCCTTAATGCACCAACCTCCAAGCCTTGCTCCATGCATTGACCTGTCAGTGTGCCCTCTCCCTTCCTTGTAGGTCAGGTAGTTGAACATTTCTTTCTTATTACTTCTTTTTTTTTTTTTTGAAAGATTTATTTATTTGTGCATACAGAACTGGGGTACAGGCCAGAGGCTCAGGGGTGGCAAGAGGCTTCACCAGAAACAGAGTGGGGAGCAGAACAGGCAGATCGATGAAGTACACTGCTGAGGGGAGCAGCGGGTGGATCAGGAGAGGTCTGCCACGCCATGTGGTCACCTACTCGGCAGGCGGGAATCGAACTCATGCGGAAGTGGCTTTAGCTTCTCAGTGCTGTGCTTTAACCCGCTGCGCCACCAGGGAGGGCCTCTTATTACTTCTTTTAAATTTATTTTTAAAGGACTTCCCCAGTAGCTCAGGGGTTAAAGTCTTAGCACTATCACACATTGCCAGTCACTGTGACAGGTGTTCCACTCTAGACAAGGAGCTGACCCCCACGGTGCAGCAGACCTCTCCTGACCTGCCGGCTGCTCCCCTCAGCAGTGTATTTCAGTAGATCTGCCTGTTCTGCTCCCCACTCTGTCTCTGGTGAATCCTTTCATCTACCCCCAGCCCTGCACCTAAAAGTTTTATTTTTATTTTTATTTATTTATCACACAAGAACTGGTGTATAGGCTAGAGTGTGGGGGTGAATGGGTTCACTAAAGACAGAGTGGGAGCAGGACAGGCAGATAAACTGAAATACACAGCTGAAGGGAGCAGTGGAGGACAGGGGGGTCAGGAAAGATCTGCTGTGCCATGTGGGTCAACTCCCTGGCTGGGACTGAACTTGTCTGGTGAGTGCTTGATAGCCCTGGGACTTCAACCCCTGCACCACCAGGGAGAACATATAATGTTATAATTTGATTTTTTTTATTTTGAAGATTTATTTATTTATGCATATAAGAACTGGGGTACAAGCCAGAGGTGAGGGGGGTGAGAGGATTCTTTAGAGACAGAGTAGGGAGCAGAACAGGTGAATCCACTGAAATACATTGATGATGGGAGCAGTGGGCAAGACAGGAGAGGTCTGCTGTGCCCTGTGTGTCAGCTCCCCGGGTGGGGATTGAACTGTGCTGTGGTGGCGGTGGCTAGAGGTAGCTTCAGAGTGCTGCACTTTAAATGGTGTACCACCAGGGAGGCCTCTCTAATTTGATTCTCTATCTGTTTAATTTCAGTAACAAAAACTCTGTTACTTTACAACTCTGCCTCCAATGGGTTTTTTTTTTTTTTGATGTGTATCACTAAACTGTACACTTGAAATGGTTAAGATGGTAAATTTTAGGTTGTGTGTATTTAATAATAATAAAAAGTTTGATATTCCTCATTTTCAAAAAAGTATAATAATAATGTTATAGTTGCACTTTCAGAATGAAGTCTTTATGTTGTAAAGATATATAGAGATACCTACTGGTGTTTATTTACAGGCAAAATGTGATATAATGCCTTGAATTTATTTAGAAATATTCCCAGAAGGAGTTATGAGCAGACAGAGATGACCAAAGTGGTTTATATTTTGGTAATAGTAGAATCAATCTACATATTGAGAGAAAATTTTGCATAGTTGAAGTTTTACAAAATAAATAATCTGTAAAAATGGGTCCTCCCTGGTGGTGCAGCGAGTTAAAGTGCAGCACTGTGAAGCTAAAGCCACTTCAGTACCAGTTCAATCCCCAGCCAGGGAGCTGACCCACAATTCCCCAGCAGACCTCTGCCACCTTGCCTGCTGCTCCCCTCAGCAGTGTATGTCAGTCTGCCTATCCTGCTCCCCACTCTGTCTCTGGTGAATTCTCTCACATCCCCTCCCCCCCTCCACTGCACCTGTGTACCTGAGTTCTTGTATGCATAAATAAGTAACTCTTTAAAAAATTAAATAATCTGCAGATAGAATACATCAAGGTCTCTTGTTAATAGCTCAGCAGTGTTTTCTTGGTATATCCTAACATTTGAGTAGATACTCATTTGCTTTTTCCTGGGAGTAAAAAAAAAACCTTTTACAGGCTTCAAAGGTGTGAAAAAGCTGCTGACTGTCCCAGAGTTCTCCTGTTTCCAGAGCTTTCTCCTCGGTGTCTTTATGTTTGCTGCCACCATCGGAAATGCCATGTCAGCTGCCTGTCACTACCAACAGCCAGCAGAGAGAGGAATGGACTCTCTAAGAAGTGCATTTATTTAGACAGCTGCCGGTGACCTGAGAATGGGGGGCACAGCACCCTGAATAGACCATTCTGCCATCTCACCTGGAGGTGGCCTTGTTATGATGAGTCAGACAAAGACAGTCACAGGCAAATAGCCCAGCATGAGGTCACCGCTGATGCTCTTCCTATCCTTCATATTCAACCCCTAGAACTTATCAGCCTCTGGGTTATCTTGACTCCAGTACATCTCTTGATGTCAATGTCCAGCCCTCCTTGGGGCATCATCGGGGCAGGAGTTTCCGTTTAAAGCAAGAGTTTGAGTCGGAAGAAAACGGCTTGTTAGTCTTGTAACGAGTATGTGCAGCCCATGCTCGTGTATGTAGGTTCCTACACTAGATCCGGTGCTCCCTTCATCCCTGGCCTTGTATCAGTACTATTCATAGCCAATAAAATGCAAAGACAAAAAAATCGCAAAGAGTTACAAACAGGACTTAGCGGAAATTGAATCCATTCTTGCCCATACCCCACTTTCTAACCTCCAGCTCTCCCCAGAGGCAGTTATTTTTTTTTTTAAGATTTATTTATTTATGCATACAGAGCTGGGGTACAGGCCAGAGGTGCAGGGGCAGTGAGAGGATTCACCAGAAACAGAGAGGCGAGCAGAACAGGCAGATTGACTGAAATACACTGCTGAGGGGAGCAGCAGTGGAGACAGAAGATGTCTGCTGCGTCGTGTGGGTCAGCTCCCCAGCCCGGGATCTAACTGGAACTCAAGAAGCTGCAGCTGGCTTCATAGTGCTGTGCTTTAACCCACTGCACCACCAGGGAGGGCTCCCAGTGGCAGTTCTATCCAGAGAAATTGTCCAAGTATAAAAAATATATGTAGCTGCACGCATTTCCCAGTTTTTGCATAAATGGTGGTTCTCGTACACACAGTTTTTTTCATAATACAAAGTATGTGTTGGGAGTGACCAAATGCAGAGATTTACTGAGGGACTGGATAAGGGCAGTAATAAATCAGGCCTTGCATCCACAGGTGATAAGGCCGTAACAAACTGGGCCTTGCATCCAATTAACAGGATCTGGCACCCGGGATGGGACTAGCTGAAGGTGATAACAAACTGGGCCTCACATCCAAGTTTGATAACGAACTGGGCCTTACATCAAAGGACACAGCGATGAGCCACCCCTTTGGAATGTGAACTTAGAATCTATATAAGAGACCCTTCCCCACTATAGAGTTGGCAGTAGCTGCCGACCCCACCCCACCCCTGGGGGTTCCTTCTCAGCTGCTGTCCGGGAGCAATAAACTGTTTGCTCAGCCTTTCTGCCTCCCGCCTTCCTTTCTTGCGCCGGTCACAGAAGTTGGGGCAAAACAGTATGTATTTATTATGGGTGTTATCCTGAGACATCCAGATCTGGCCTTCCGCTTTCAAGGTTGATGTCTTCCCCTGTCCAAACTACTACCTAGGGTGTTTGTTGGGGCAGGGGCCAGCTGACACATGCTGACAAGGTCGAGCTAGTGGGGGCACATTCCTAAGAAGTTAGGGGGCCCCAAAGCTGGCTCCTGCTGGGCCCCTTTATTTTGTTTTTGCCACTCCTATAATTTCATTCAAATGCATCTGATGAAGTCAAAAGTGATTTTACAAATTGACTGTTACAGTAAAATCAATGTTGTAAAACAAGGCAGCACGAAGAACATGTAAAAAATAACCAGATAACCCAAATCCCATCACTCTATTATCTTACTTAAATCTTCTTTTGTTCAGTCTTTAAATGAGGAACTTTACCTAAGCTTTCTCTTGTTTAGTCTTTAAATGAGAAACTCTACTGTCTCTCTTTTCGTGATGGATTCACAAGTAAACTTTTCCACCCTGGCTCTCGGCTTCACTTCATCTCTTTCACATATAGGATGCCTTAATGAGAATGAAGGTCATTAAATAGTAACTAGGGAGAAAGGGGCTTCATTTTAATTAATCTTTCACTGTGGTAAATATAGAAATGTTAGTCTTAAATGTTATGAATTTATGTAACTATTTTAACTTTAATAGATTGATTTTAAGAATAATAAATGTTATAATCTTAGCTGAAGGTCAAAATGACCCCAAACTGTTCTTAGGAAAAGGGGCTGGTTGTGATCTTTCTGCTTAATTCATATGCTAATGTTATCCCATTGCTTGCTTGTAATGTATAAAGTCCTGCTGATACCAGAGGCAGGAGACTGTTGCACCCTAGACTGACCTCCTATCTCCTCATTCCCGCTCCCACTACGCCCAAATAATCTCCGCTGGCTGTGCCTTTTTGTTTCGCACCTCTGAAGCTATTGCTCCCCCCAACCCCTGTGTGTTGAGGCTGGTCCCCAACAGTTCGTCTTTTGTTAATGGACTTGGGTTAATTCCAAACTTTTCTCTTGGCAACAATGAAGGCTGCATTCTTGAATGAATGGGTGAGTGGGTGAATGAAGGAGTGAAGCTTTGCTTGTCACCCTTTCACCCTGTGGACGAGTGGACCCTCTCATTTGTAGCCCTCATTGTCTCAGCTAACGGTAAAGGGAACGTATTTTCTGTTGGCTCCATGTGTGCCAGGTGATGACATGGGTGAGTCAGGTTATGAAACAGCTAATACATTTGCAAGCTGAGCTCAACATTCCAGGCTGTCTTCAGTCAACAGTTCCTTCCACTGCTCTGGGGCTATAGCTGGAGGTGGGGCAGGAGTTCTGTGAGGCAAAACCTTTTGTCTGAGCCTCTCCAGGAAGCAAGGCATAAATGACTGCTCTTCTTCCCTGCAGGTTCTCTCCCCAATCCTTGGCAGCTGTGGGGGTAGGGCAGGAAGCGGCCCCTCCTTAACCTAGGCTGCCTTTTTGGTAGGAGGGAGCTGGTACCCAGCAGAGGGCTGGAATGGATCCGCTCTCAGGCTCAACAGGTTATGGAAAACATTAGAGACAAATTGAATGAAAGGGCAGAGGAGGGGTAATTAGGTCTTCCCTCCCACCAAAATTAAGTCCAGACATGAGGGTGATGAGACTTAGAGTAGAACATTTCAGATGGAAGGCCTCACAAGGACAAAGACCAGAGATAAGGCCCTCTCTGGTGGCACAATAAGTTAAGAAGGGAGCTGACCCACATGGAGCAGCAGACCTCTCCTGTTTCACCTGCTGTTCCACTCTGCAGTGTACTTTGTCAGTCTGCCTGTTCTGCTCCCCACTCTGTCTCTGGTGAATCCTCTCATTCCGCACCCCTGGCCTGTACCCCAGTTCTAGATGTATAAACAAATAAATCTTAGAAAAAAAAAAACAAAAAACAAAGACCAGAGGTGGCTATAGAAGTTTCCAGGAATCTGAGGTGGGCAGAGAGGATTCTCAATCATAGACATCCAACCCAACCTGACCCCAAGGCAAAAAGTTCCACAAATTTCATCAAAGAACACTATAAAACAACAGCACTTGCTCAAGTGAAATGCACAGCTTGTCTTTAAGACTTCATTTGTGTCTACGCAGGTGTCACCTTCCTTTTTTAAAGATTTATTTATTTATGTGTACAGAACTGAGGTACAGGCCAGAGGGGCAGGGGCGGTGAGAGGCTTCACCAGAGACAGAGTGAGGAGCAGAACAGGCAGATTGACAAAGTACACTGCTGAGGGGAGCTGTAGGCGAGACAGGAGAGGTCTTCTGTGCCATGTGGGTCAGTTCCCTGGCTGGGGATCGACCTGAGCGTTGAAGCAGCTGTGGTTAGATTTGTGGTGTTGTGCTTTAACCTGTTACACCACCAGGGAGGGCCCTGCCAGGCATTTTAATGATGCCAAAACACTCACCTTTACCAAATGGGGGTCTACTGAAAATCTACATTGGAGCCTAGCAAGAGGAATAAAGATCTGGTATTGTCAGCCCAAAAGTCCCTCAGGTCTTGAATCTTCTGTAACACAGGTTTTATAGATTCTGCCCCCACTCCAGATACTGGGACTACAAATCCCATCAGTACCAAGGAGAAGCAGCTGGGATGTGAGGGCGGAGCTGAGCAGCCAGGTTGGGATAAAACCAGGCATGTGGGCTCTGGGGGTCTCTTGGCCTGATGGTTCGAAGCTGGTTGTTTTGGCCCTCGATCGGTTTTCCACCTGCTGGTGGAGTCCAAGTCAGCAGAACTGGTAGGACATTCTAGTTAACTTGTATTTCTCCCTCTTTCCCTGGGTTGTTCCTTTACCTTTCTCCTTGTAAATAAACCCATTATTGAACCTTTTTGTGTGTGTCCATAGTATGATTGAATCTTAGGCGGGCGGGTGAGGACCCACAGACAGGCAACCCAATTCACATTGGGGTGCCCTGTAACATGTACACCTTGCCATGACACAAGGTAGTGCCCCAATGGGCGGTTTCCCATCAAAGCTAATCTCACGTTTGCTATTGTCTCCCCAAAATCAGTCTCTTCTTGCATAGCATTAGAATGCCAGCTGTGCTCACCGGCTAGACAAACTGGAGACCACATTTTCCAGCTTCCTGTGTAACCACGTTTTGGCCAAAGGACCATGAGTGGAAGAGCTGGTGCACATCCACGACTTTACTTGCATCCTGTGATGTCATCCTGTAACCGGGTGGCTGAGCTGATGGAGGGTACACGGTCAGGATGGACACCAGGGGACTTTTCACACAAGGAGGTGGGGTAGAAGGCATGAGTGTGAGCCAATCTTCAAGTCATGGAAACCAAGACCCTCAGGCCTCAACCCCGGACCAGGAGGCCCAACACCCAGGCAGGTGTCAGACTGTTGCAGGGAGTGTCACTTGAAGGTGAGGATATGGGCATTAAGGAACAAACATCCACTCAGGAAGATGATGATAAAACCCAGCACTGTCCCCACAGATAGGGCCCCAGGACTCTGCCCACCTGTGCCTAGGCAGGTGCTTCTTCCACCCGCTCTCTCCCTCCGCAGGGCAGCAGCCTTCTGCCTGCCCGTGACCTGCACCTGCCGGGCTTCTCTGCACTGACCTCCCTAGCAGGGGCCACTCTCCTGAGGCTGCCGGCCTGCGACCCTGCAGGCTTCTAGCAAGACTGTCACTTTTGGGGCAGCTCTTCCTGCCCGCTTGTGTCTATGCAAGTGTCCTACTCCGCTGTCCCAGTTACTAATATACTGCTCTTTAGGGCCCTCCCTGGTGGCGAAATGACACACAGCACTATGAAGCTGTCCACAGCCACTGCAGCATAAGTTGAATTCTGGAATGGGGGTGATCCATGTGGTGCAGCAGAACCTCTCCTGTCGCTCCTGCTCCTCCCCTCAGCAGTGTACTTTGTCAATATACCTTTTCTGCTCCCCACTCTGTCTCTGGTGAATCCTTTCACCCACCACACCTCTGGCCTGTACCAAAGTTTTGTATGCATAAAAAAATAAATCTTTAGGGCTCTCCCTGGTGGCACAATGGGTTAAAACACTGCACTATGAAGCTCTCCAAAGCCACCACAACACAAGTTTGATCCCCAACCAGGGAGCTGACCCACATGGCATGGCAGACCTCTCCTGACCTGCCCGCTGCTCCCCTCAGCAGTGTACTTGGGTAGATCTGCCTGTTCTGCTTCCCACTCTGTCTCTGGTAAGTCCTCTCACCCACCACACCTCTGGCCTGTACCGCAGTTCTGTAGGCATAAATAAATTTTTAAAAACAAAACAAATCTTTATAAAGAAAAACTGCTCTTTAAATATAACTAATAACTCTGTGATGGGGAGAATCTCACCATGTGTCATGAAAAACTTTCCCAGAGTGAACTCAAGGACCCTGCACTCCAAATCTACTGACTCCAAAAACAACAAACTGAAAAGGCTATAATAGGGGGTTACTGGTGAGACTACAGGGTCCCACGAAAATGCTAAAGGTGGGGTGGGGCAACTGATAAGGTATATAAGTGACTGTAAAGGCACCACATGTGCTGTGGTACAGTGACATGTGCCAGTGAACAGGCCCTGGCATCCCTTCATGGGCTTCGTGGGTGTGGGCCTCAGGGCGGAGGCCATCACTACGGCCTCATCTGAGCATTCATTTGGAGCAGCCTTGGTAGACCTGGCAAAGGAAACAGGTGACCGGGAGCCGGTGTCTCACTGACCAGCGGCCTAGAAAAGGGGAAAGGAGACCTGGGAGTCCGGAGACTTGCTAAAATGACAGTGGCCATTGGTCGGCTCATTCAGCTGCTACAGCTGCTGTCCCAAGTGTCACTTGTCTGGTGCTGTGGTGGGGCAGCCAGACAGCCCAAGGAGCCTCTCCTGTTGCCTCCTCTACTGTGTCTGTGAGTCAGATCTCCACCTATAGCCTAGCTGCCGTGTCGCGTGTCCACAGCGGCAGGGAGACGCCATCTTAGGCACGTGGCCTGTTGTTGGGAGAGGAGCAGGACATTCTGGACACAACTTTGGGTAAAATAAACAGCTATTATTGGCATCAGAAACTCTTTGTTTTTTTCCTGGTTTATTAAGTAAATTCCTTTGTTGTTGTTCCCTAAGCCTAAGTAGCTCTACAATTGTGTACGTGGGTAAAGAATTCAGACAGTGACCGATAAACTATGTAGGCAGCGTCCTGGGTCCAGTCTAGTGTCCCTTGCTGCCCTGTATCAATCCCACCTCCTTGGGACTGGAATGCAGATTTGACGGATGGAGAATTGCTTCATCCATGCGGACAAGGACAGCTCTCTCGGCATGCCGAGGCACGTGTCAGACGGCGCCTGGGGGCCTGACGATGTGAGCCTCTCTGCCTGGCCAGCCCAGGACCCACGTATGCGACCCTGTCAGTTTAGTCCAAGTCTAAGGGTCCATGTTATTTGTAAGAGAAACAAACTCTCCTTTAGGTCACTGTATTTTGGTTTGTTTTTATTACAGTGGTTTAGATTATGTTCTGAAAAACACCAGCTCCTGGTCACTGTCTCTGGCTTCCATGTTGATTTCTGGCCAGATATATCATGGTTATCTAAGTATGCTAAAAGGCTAGAATGGCTTAGAGGGCGTGAGTGTAAGTGGTCCCGGACAGCTGTGCGATAGGACAGTCATTTACAGTACGTGTGTTCCATCGCGTTGTCTGGGGTGTTCTGGCTTCCACCAGTGTGTCTGCATCTCGGTCACTGGGGAGGGAATGGAGAAGCCGCCCTCTCAAACGCTGCCCTAGTGCCAGGGCGCATCGAGCAGACAGCATTGGCTCCCACAGCCTCCACCTAGAAGAGATACATGTTACCTACATGCGCATTTCCTTGACCACAGTGGATTGGGCGAGTTCAACCCTGCTAGCATGGTTGAAAGGAGACAGCACCAGAATATTTATGAATACCTGACACAAGCTACGCAACGTCCATCGTCTGACAGATTCTGGGTGGATAGGGATAAGTTCTGAAAAATCAGACTGTCCACTGCTAACTTATGTTATGACCTCCCTTTTTTGTATAAACATAATATCAAAATATCTGAGCAACATTCAGTTTATAACTGGATTGTCTTAGCCACACAGGCGGCTGCCTGGTTCAGGCAAGCTGCCCCAGGAAGAGAAATTCCTCTGTCTCCTGAGACAAAGGCAAGCCCCAGGAGAAATAAGACCCCAGGACATAAAAACTCCTGGGAAGCTTCCTTGGTTTCTTTAAATAAAAAAGCAAACCTCAGATAAGGCTCCAGGGCATAATGGACAAATTTTAATCTTGACTACACAGGTGTTGTTTGATATACAACTGTACAACTTTCTCTTAATTTACTCCTTTTTAAAACAAGCACTAACTACTCTCTGCTAGCCTTAAATTAGCCAGTAGCTTTTCTTTAGACAATCACTGCTAACACTGCTAACACAATTTATTACTACCCCAAGACCCCTAACAACCTTTTGTTAACAAGCTCACCCTTTCCCAGACCCCTCTTCCTTTGATGATAACTAGACAGCTGTATATATGATAACTGTCACAAAAACGTATAATTTAGCATACCATAAATTGTAAAGAGAAGAATGCTTTTTCCCCTTGTCCTTGAGAATGTTTTATGGAGATATCTCATTAATTTACCCTATGCATTATTGCAATTAACTACTTGCTACACAGTATAAATAAAGACCTGCTGAAGGAAAAGCAGGAAGACTTGCACCCTATCCTGACTCCCGTGTCTTCCTCGCACCCGCTCCTGACTCCCTTTTTGGAATCTCCCCTCACCGACACCTGACTCCCTTTTTGGAATCTCCCCTCACCGACGCCTTCCCATCTTAGGGTCCTGCCTGTGCTGCCTCCAGATACCTCAAAAGTTGGAGCTAGTCTCCAACAAATACCCCTAATCACCACCACCCTTGAGTAGTTTTTTCTCTCTGTCACTATCTGAGTAGGGTTTGTGTGACATTAATAGAATGCCAGGGTCTAGTTCCTCTATGTGTTTGCTCTATGATCCCTAGGAGTGTGCTATTGAGTAACCGTCAAGTGTACATTTCAACAGGGAGGACAACCTCCTCTTTTATTGACAGGAATGTTTGTCAGTTCTACTCACATCCTACTAGGCAGATCCAGGTTACCTGGTCACCTAGCTGTTAGGAAAGCTGGGAAATGTACTTTTTGGCTGGTTGATTGTGTCCTGTTAAACATCTCTTACTTTATTTAAGATTTATTTATTTATGCACACAAGAACTGGGGTACAGGCCACAGGTACAGCAGAAGAAGGGTGAGAGGATTCATCAGAGACAGAGTTGGGAGAAGAACAGGTGGATTCACTGAAATACGCTGCTAAGGGGAGCAGCAGGTGAGACAGGAAAGGTCTGCTGGGCCACGTGGGTCAGCTCCCTGGCTGGGGAGCAAACTCATGCTGCGATGGCTGCCAGTAGCTTCATAGTGCTGTGCTTTCACCCCATGGAGCCACCATGGAGACAGCACATCTCTTACTTTAAAGTGAGAGAGAGCAGATATTGGATGTGGGAGAGGCAGTTTTGGGATCCCCTTGTTAGCAGGCAGACTGAAGGGTGCCTTTTATTTTTTTTAATAATAGTTTATTTTTACATCATTTTGTGCCTTTTCCCATCTCATTTGTAATCCCCATGGGTTTCCCATCACCAATTCACCCATGTGCCATCACCATAGTCCAGGGCACTTCCCCCCACCCTCGGTTTTGATACCATTCCCAACTTCCACACTGTAAAATGCTTCTGGTATGTAGTTGTTCATTATTATTGTTATTATTTTCTCCCCAGGTCCTTTATACTCCTGCTATGAGTTAAAACATCTGGTATTTTTCCTTTCCTTTCTGGCTTATTTCTCTAAGCATGATCCTAAAGGGTGCCTTTAAAAAAAAGATTTATTTATTTATTAATACAAGAACTGGGGTGCTGGACAGAGGTGCAGGGGTTAATAGGATTCACAAGAGAGGGTATAGAGCAGAACAAGTAAATCCACTGAAACCCACAGCTGAGGGGAGCAGCAGGCGAAACAGGAGAGGTCTGCCACACATTGTGGGTCAGCTCCCTGACCAGCTAGGGATCAAACTCATACTGCAGTGGCTGGAGAAGGCTTTTTGCACCATTGAGGAGGCCCTGAGGGGCACCTTTAAACCCCCCAACTTGCATGTTCTAAAGGGTGTCTGCCATTTGCCACATGATAACAAAGCATACCCTTACTGTGTAAGATTTTTTAAAATAATATAATAGTTAATTTTTACATCATTTTGTGCATTTTTTCACCTCAGTTATAATCCCCATGGTCTTCCATCACCAAATCACCCGTGTGCCACCACCATAGTCCTGTGTAAGATTTTTTTTTTTT
>NW_004567156.1:1282944-1283864 GCF_000260355.1 Condylura cristata
AGATTCTCAGTGCTGTGCTTTAACCCGCTGAGCCACCAGGGAGGGCCACCCCTGTGTAAGATTTTTAATGAATGATTGTGCATAGAGAAAGTGTTACAGGGCAGGGAGTGGGCCACTCTGGAACCCCCAAACCCGCTTGCTCTAAGTAGTTCTGCCATTACTGCATAAAGATAAAACATACTCTAGTGTGTAGGACCCTCAATGGAAAGGAACTAATACAATCAGTGTGCAATTCAAAAAAAGAAAGAATAAGGTTTCCAAATAAATCACCCAAATTTACCCATCACCTCGAGGGTAAATGCCCAGCCAAGCAGGGTTGGCCCAAAGCAGGGCCATTGAGGCCACAAGTCTAAAGCACCTTCTGCTGGGGACCCATACATAGGAAAGGGGCAGAAACAGCAGACAAGTCTGGGAGGAAAAGAGCAAAATCAAAATCGCGATGGCAGCTGCCATTGTTAACCTCCGCACAGATCTCTCACCCACATCTGTGTCACCCAGCCCAGGGCCAAGAAACAAGAGCCGCTTCCTCACACGTCTCTGCTCCATGTGCCTCCCTTCAGGCCTCTTGCTTTTCCCACTTTTTTCCCCCGAGTCTCTTCTTTAGCTTCTTACTCCTCCCAGCTCAGCTTCACCCTTCCTTAGGTGGGGCAGGGAAACTGGAACCTTCCCTTTTCCTGGGGAACCACCCTGTTACAAAAGAATGATAATTTCCTCCTAACATGCCTGAAGTTAGGCCCTCCCTGGTGGCTCAAGGGGTTAAAATGCAGCACTTTGAAGCTCTCTGCAGCCACTGCACCACGAATTTGATCCCCAGCCAGGGAGCTGACCCACATGGCCCAGCAGACCTCTCCTGTCCTTCCCACTGCTCCCCTCAGCAGTGTATTTCGGTCAATCTGACTGTTCTGCTCCCCACTCTCTGG
>NW_004567156.1:1284644-1323416 GCF_000260355.1 Condylura cristata
GGGGCAGGGAACATGGACCCTCCTTTTTTCATGGAGATGCCAGTTATACCCTAAGACGGTATCCCCGTTTTCCTGTCTCTAGACAGTCCCAGGTGAGCTCCACTTGGATGATTGCTTCAGAGATATTTCACCTTAATTTTTGATTGATTGATTTGTATCCAACTATTTTTTTGACAAAATATCAGAGATTTCCATAGGATTGGGAGACTAACCCACTTTGCTTAGAATTTCTTAGCTTCCTGCTTCATGCACATGCAGGTTATAATTTAATCTACATCATACACATGCAGGTTATAATTTAACACACCCCAAACCTAAGTATGCTTTTGATTTTAGTGATTGATCCCACATTTATTTATTTTATCAGCCGAGGATTTTTATTTACTGGACTTCCTGCAGAAAATGTTCTAAACGTTTTTACAGTCTCTGAAACCAAGTGTTGATTGATTTTTATCTCTTGATTCTTTGAGGGAGGGTTGCAGGGAAGAAAAAGACTGTGATTCTTCCTATTTATCCAGAATTTAAAAGAAAATTAGTCTCAGACCCTTGAAGGTTTATATTCAGGAAGATAATACAGTCCCAGGTCCTGGGAAGCAAAATCTAGTTGGCAAAACCGGAAAGAAAACTGAAACTTTACTTAAATAAAATGTGTTGCAATATGTTGGATGTGTTGTGTGCTTTAGACTGTGTGTGTGCGTGAGTGTGTGTGTGCAGTGCACACGTTGGCGATCCACGGCCACTGTGAACAGATAGGGATGAAGGAGATGAGGCAAAGCTTTCTCCCCTTGCTTCAGTCCCCTGATTTTATACACACACACAAACACACATATATTTTTGGGAATTTAACTATTTTTCATTTATTTCTATCATTGCTATTACAGAAAGAAAATCTTGAAAATGAGCTTATGATTTCTATGTACATGCACAATTCCCCCTGATTATGTTTGTCTCAGCAGGTCAAAAGCCCAGTGCCACTCCCCGGCTTCCCCTCTCTGGCAGTCAGTACAGTGACTTCTGCGCCAGCTGTTTTCGGGAAGTCAGATGACCTTTCTCCCTCCCTGCTCTGTGTCTCTCCAGCCCCGGAGGTGCACACCATGCACCCACTGCTGGCTCTCCTTTGCCTGCTGCCCCTGCACCCAGGTAGGAGTGGGGTGGAGCGGGTAGGGGTCCAGGGCCAAGGCTGGTGCAGCCCAGGTTGAGCTCCTGTGTGACACGGACGGTGTCCTTTGCTTTCCGTGTCTCATCGGTGCCTCCCTCCTCTCCATTTCTGTGTCCCTGTGCCACAGGCTGGTCCACAGCCACTCTCTCCTGCCCTCAGAACGTCAATATCTCCGGAGGCACTTTCACCCTCAGCAATGGCTGGGCCCCTGGGAGTATCCTCACCTACTCCTGCCCCTTGGGCTATTACCCGTCCCCTGCCATGCGGCTGTGCAAGAAAAACGGGCAATGGGAGACGCTACAATCCACCCGGTCGACGCTGACAAAGGCTGTCTGCAGACGTGAGGCTCCCGCTGGGCTGGAGGGCTCCTCGGAGAACACTTCTTTTTAGGCGTTGCTCGGTGTGGGGCTTAGGGTGGCTAGATGGTGTGGGAAGGATGGTAAAGCTGATTTCCAGAACAGTGAGACAGTGTGATTGCCGCTAGCATGGAAAAGAGGCTGGCCGGATGCTGTGGGGTTGCACAACCAGAGTGGATATTTACGACTTAACAACTGACGATATGGTACTGACCACTCAGAATGAATACAGAATCTCTGGTCCTGGAATCCCCTGCTGTCCCAGGTGTTACCGCATTGGTTCCCCACTCATGGGGCATCTGTGCACCTCAGGGGAGGGTTGGGTGGCCCAAGGAGCTCATAGAAGTGACCATTTATCAGTCTATTAGGTTGAACTGCATGAAATTGCCAGTTTATAGCTGGTTGTGAAAGCAGCAGTTTCACATGCATTAGTCTGCTTTTCTGGACAGCTGGCGATCCCCACACATGCAAGCTGAGCGCCCCTACCTACTGCCCAGGCAGGTGTTCCCACACATCCCTGTGTTCCCACCCCGTCTCCCTCCAGCTGTCCGCTGTCCAGCCCCTGTCACCTTTGAGAACGGCATGTATACCCCACGGCTGGGGTCCCACCCCGTGGGGGGCAACCTGACTTTCCATTGTGAGGATGGCTTCTCACTGCGGGGCTCGCCAGTTCGTCAGTGTCGCCCCAACGGCATGTGGGACGGGGAGACGGCCGTGTGTGACAATGGCGGTGAGTGTCCTGCCTGGGGGGCGTGGGGTCCCCCTAGCCCCCCTGGAGTCTGGCCAGAGGAAGCTGGTGCTGCGTTTCATATCCAACATGCAGATCCCCATACTCCGTCCCACTTTTCCAAATGTTCAAAGCAAGTCCCGGTAGCAGGGCCCCACAGCTCCTGCAGAGATCTGCTGGGCCAGCACGGAGCGCTGTGCTCCCTGCCCTGCCTCGAGCCTGGCTCTGACATTGACAGCCTCTGGGCAGGTGAGGTCACCTGTCTGTGCCTCAACTTTCACATGTATAAAATGGGGGCAGTCTCGGTGCCGACGGTATGGGGTTGCCACATGGATTAAGTTGATATTGGTGATTATCTAGACCAGCCCCTGGGATCTGGCAAACAGCAAATGTACTTTCGTCACAATTGCTATTGCCCTGTGAATGGTGAGAGGCTCCACCTGACAGAAGGGGCCCCCAGGGGCCACTCTGCCTGTGGGCTTCAGGAACTTCCCCCATCATGAGTCTGAGCACATACAGAGAATACAGAATCTGGAAGGTGGCAGGCTCCTCACCCATGGCCTAGCTGTTATCACCCTACTCACATCATTACTGTTGCCAGAGAGCCATTTATTCAAATACAAATCTAATTGATTTGAAAATTGAAGCATTATTTACTTACAGTAAAATGCTTAAGTCATAACTATTCAGACTATCTTTTTCTTAAAAAAGATTTATTTATTCATGCATACAAGAACTGGGGTGTAAGCCAGAGGTGGGGGGAGCGGGGCTTGAGAGGATTCACCTGAGTCAGAGAAGGGAGCAGAACAGGCAGATCCAGATCCACTGAAATACACTGCTGAGGGGAGCAGCGGGCAGGTCAGGAGAGGTCTGCTGGGCCATGTGGGTCAGCTCCCTGGTCGGGGATCGAACTTGTGCTGCAGTGGCTACAGAGAGCTTCTTAACACTGAGGCTTACCCCCGTGCCATCAGGGAGGCCCTCAGCCTGGTGATCTTTGACACATATCCATCCCCAAAACGATCACCAGAGATGGAGGCATCCAGTGTGGCAGCACGTACCTCTCCTGCCTCTGTCTCTGTCGATGAGTTTCACAGGTTGTCACACTTGTTCACATGGAATCATGCAGAATGGCCGCGTCTGCACCGGCTTCCTTTACTCTACATTCTGTGAGATTTACCCTGTTGCTCTGTGTGTTGTTCTTTGTTAGTTTTTTTTTTTTTAAAGATTTATTTATTTGTACATACAGAACTGGGGTACAGGCCAGAGGCTCAGGGGCGGTGAGAGGCTTCACCAGAGACAGAGTGGGGAGCAGAACAGGCAGATGGACGAAGCACACTGCTGAGGGGAGCAGCGGGCGGGTCAGGAGAGGTCTGCCACGCCATGTGGTCTCCTCCGGGGCAGGCGGGAATTGAACTCATGCGGAAGTGGCTTTTTAGCTTCTCAGTGCAGCGCTTTAACCCGCTGCGCCACCAGGGAGAACCCAGTTCTTTGTTAGTTTTTAGGGCTGTGCAGTCCCATTATTTGAACATGGCACAGCTTATTTAAGCCCTCTCTTCTTGAAGGGCATGTGGGTCGTTTCCGGTTTCTGAGCACGCCTCTAGAAGTGCACATGCATTGTTTCTTTCAGCGTGTTTTCTGGGGCGGAATTATGGGGCACAGGTCGGCGTGTGCTGAGTTCGCATAGAGGCTGGTGACAGCCCCTGACTGAGCCTCCAGGAGAGCTCCAGTTGCCCCACATCCCTGGAGACTCTCAGAATTGCCCATCTTCAGGGTCAGCCTAGCGGTGTGAAGTGGGAATGTACTTTTTAAAAAAACTTTTTTCTTTTTTTCCCCTCAGGGCGTTTAGAGAGCAGTAGGGGCCTCAGCATTTGGGAGCATGGGGGCTGGGGGATGTACATCAGGGTTTAAGGGGTGAACTCCATGAGGCTGGGGGTGGGCCCCAGGAGTTGGAGGATGGACTCCAGGAACTGCTGGGTGGACCCCAGGGGATGGCGGGGTGGGGGGTGGACCCCAGGAGGCTGGGGGTAGATCCTTAGGGCTGGTGGGTAGACCCCTGAAGCCTGAGTGTGAACCCCTGCAGCCGGGGGAGGGTGAGCCCTTGGGGCTAGAGGATAGACACTGGGAGCAGCGGGGTTGGCAGATAACTGGTGCTGGGGGGTGAACCCCAGGGGCAGGAGGGTGGACTCCAGAGGTTGGTGGGTGAAGTGGGAATGTTCTCTATGCAGGTGGGGCTTGCTGGGCCCTGGGGTGGGAACAGGCTGAGCGTCTGTATGGGATGGGGGCACTTTAGCTAACAATGGTGGGCACTGAGCTCTAAACATTTTGCCTACTGAAGGTTTTCCACCTACATCACTGGAAAGTACAGTTAGGGAGCCTCCTGAGGGAGAATCTAGGGCACCCACAGAACTCTGAGGAGCTGCATAGGAGGAAGTGTGGGGGTACAGCATGGGTGCTCAGGTCCCTGAAGCCCAGCACCAGGCCCCTGCTCACCACCTTCTTTGTTCACTCCAGCCGGCCACTGCCCCAACCCAGGCATTTCCGTGGGCGTGGTGCGCACAGGGTCCCGCTTTGGCCTTGGCGACACGGTCAGCTACCGTTGCTCCTCGAACCTGGTGCTGACAGGGTCTGCAAAGCGGGAGTGCCAGAGTAACGGGGTCTGGAGTGGGACCGAGCCCATCTGCCGCCGTGAGTAGCCACCCTGAACCTCCCGGACTTCTGGGAAGCCCACCCCTGGCCCTGGTTGAGCCTCCGGCTCTCTCCACAGAGCCCTACTCTTACGACTTTCCTGAGGACGTGGCGCCTGCCCTGGGCACCTCCTTTTCCCACCTGCTTGGAGTCACCAACCCCACGCAGAAGAAGAACGGTGAGTGCCCGAGGCAGGGGCAGCAGGAGCTGGGCCTGGGCTGGCTCAGGGGACGGGCACTTGGGAGCCTAGGTGGGCTCTTGCAGGGCCGAACTGACTGCAGTGGAGGGTGGGAGGCCTGACCAGCCCCCTTGGCAAGAGAGCAGGTAGGAGGTGGAGATCTGAATCCAACCCTTCTGCATTTCCTCCAGAAAATCTGGGTCGCAAAATCCAAATCCAGCGCTCCGGTCACCTGAACCTCTATCTTCTCCTGGATGCCTCTCAGAGTGTGGTGAAAGACTTTCACATCTTCAAGGACAGCGCCTACGTCATGGTGGACAGGGTCAGGACATAGGCGCTTGCATGCACAGAAAGCCCCCTTGCGGCCCCTGTCTCTCTTGCCTTTCTTTCCTACGAATCCCCCAGATAGCCCGCGGCTATGTAAGTCTTCCCAGATTATATGCATGCCAACCTGGATCACAGATCCAACTTATGAAGGTCTTAATTTTTACTCCCCACACACCATAATAGCACCTACTGTGTGTCAGGTACTGTCTTGGGTGACCAAGATGAGCAAAGCCTCGATCCTGCTTTCTAAGATTTCGTCATCTAGCACAGTCATCTTCACCAAGGGGTACACAGAATCCCCTGCTGAGTGGGTCTTGCTCCAGCTCTCTGCCTCCACCGGGGCCCTTTGCTTACTCTGATACCATCTCCCCTTTGGTTTCGGGGTCCTTACATGCCCTGCACAGCTCTTCAGCTTTGAGATCAATGTTAGTGTCGCCATCATCACCTTTGCGTCAAAGCCCAAAGACATCTTATCTGTCACGCACGACGAATCCCGGGATGTGACGGAAGTGCTTGAGATTCTGGACCATGTTGACTATAAAGGTACAGGTGTCACACAGATGAAGGGCGAAGGGGCGAGTGCTCCGTGCTGCTTATGGATTCTGGGTAGGCCAGACAGAAAGTGAGGTCCCGGGGGGAGGTGTTGCCAAGCCAGGCTCAGTGGGCTGGGGTGGGGGATCGCAGCTGCCTCCTATTTGTGGCTTTTTCTAATGTCTCACTCACCGGCACAGATGCCACATGCCAAGCTTCCTGAGGCCCAGCCATGTGGGCACAACTTCATAGTCCCCTCAGGTCATTTTGAAGCTTCTTAGGTGGTAGTTAGCAGGTAGCTAAAACACCCCAAGTTCTTTGAAATCCCAGTTTTGAATCTTGGGATTCCAGAGTGGCCTTGAGGGGGGCTATGCAATGAGCATTTCTGGGGGAAAAGGCTTCTAATGCTGGAATGGGCATAACTCTGCCTGGATGGCAAAGATCTGGCTTTATCAAACCAGTTGATAAATGCACTTCCAGTAGTTGAGGGAAATACAGTGACTTCTTCCTCTCAGGTGGTAAAAGTTTCTTTTTAAAAAAATTAAAAAAAAAAGATTTATTTATTTATGCATACAAGAACTGGGGTACAGGCCAGAGGTGTGGGGGGTGAGAGGATTCACTAGAGACAGAGTGAGGAGAAGAACAGGCAGATCTACTGAAATACAATGCTGAGAGGAGACAGGAGAGGTCTGCTGTGCTATGTGGGTCACTTCCCTGGCCGGGGATTGAGCTTGTGCTGCAGTGGCTGTGGACAGTTTTGCAGTGCTGCGCTTTAACCCATTGCACCACAAGGGAGGGTCCCCCCATGGTAAAAGCTTCTGAGAATCTCCTCCTCCTTTGCATATTCCAGACCATGAAAATGGAACCGGGACCAACATTCATGAGGCCCTAATGAGTGTCTATTACATGATGAATAACCAAATGCAACAGCTTGGCTTGCACACAGCAGCCTGGCGGGAAATCCGACACGCCATAATCCTGTTGACAGATGGTGAGTACTGCGACCTCTGCAGTGAGTCGGGCAGAGTGGACAGAACAGTCACAGAGGAAGCTGCCTCCTCCTTCTCCCTTTGCCACTTTGGGCCTCAGCTTCTTCTTTTTTTTTTTTTTTAAAGATTTATTTATGTATGCATATAGAACTGGGGTGCAGGCCAGAAGTGCAGGGGCGGTGAGAGACTTCACCAGAAACAGACTGGGGAGCAGAACAGGCTGACTGCTGAGGGGAACAGAGGGCGGGTCAGGAGAGGTCTGCCACTCCATGTGGGTCACCTCCTTGGCCGGGGATCGAACTTGTGCTATAGTGGCTGCAGACAGCTTCATAGTGCTGTGCTTTAACATGCTGCGCACCAGGGAGAGCCTCAGATTCCTATTTCTAAAGTGGAAACAGAATTGCTGACAATGACAGAAACACCGATAACAAGAATGATGATGATAATGGCATTATCCTCTATTCCGCATGGAACTTTATGGAAGTGCTTTGCGATTTTTATACATGCATTTTTGGACTCTGGGATCCCTCTGAAAAAGAATTCAGTATTCCCATTCATCAGCACTCATGCTTATTAAGGAAAGGGAAACAAGGAAAAAGAAACACCTGTGTGGACACTGGGTGGGGGCGGCAGGAGTTGCTGCTTTGTGAGGATACATGGTGGTTGTGGTCCCATCTGGGAGGCCCCCTGGGGAGAGCTGGGTGGGGAGATGGGGCTCCAGAGCAATGGGGTTGGAAGAATGTGGCCTGTGTAGTGGATCTGGGCTCTGCCACTTATCAACTGAATTTCCCCACAGATTCATAGTCCCTCCAGAACTAAGTTTTTCTCTTGCATCTAACATGAGGGTACTCACATTTCCTGGGCTTCATGAGAGTTACATGAGGTAAAGTATAGGAAATGTGTAGCTTAGTGCCTGGATTGCAGAGAACTTCAGTGAAGAACATAATCTTGAAAGTCCAGGAGGCAGTAAGAGTGGCGGACCCAGGCGTGCCTCCCTGCCCCAGGCTTGGGAGCTGACACATCCCCGCAGATGAACAATTCTTTCCTGTCCAGGGAAGTCCAACATGGGTGGCTCTCCCAAGCCGGCTGTTGACAAAATCAAAGAGATCTTGAGCATCCAACAGAAGAGGGACGACTATCTGGGTGAGCCCCCCACCCCCCCGCCAACACTCCTGTGCACCATCCCTGCAAGGCCCTCAGCCAGGGGTTCCAGCATCTTTCTCTGCATTGAGATCCCCCCATTCCATCCTGCTGTGTCATTCTGGGTGAAGGCCGCTGAGTGTCAAGCTGCTGCCATGACTGAGACCTTGGCCTCGTCTTCAGATTTGGCCTGTGCTGTGGGCAGTTCTGTGTGTGGGTGTGTGGGTGGGGGGATGGCTCCAGTTATCCTTCACTCCAGGCCACTGAGTCCCACCCCCTGTGCTGACCTTTGACCAGAATCAAAATCCCCCTGATAAGGGAAGCCAGGTGTTTTTGAGTTTCCAAGTTTCACTTTCCCCTGTTGTTCCCATTACAACTCTGACCTAAGAGAAGCAAAAGCCAAACTTTCTAATTCCTTACCATCACTGGGCCTGGATTAAATGCTGAAAAGCACTTCATGGAAAAGACACAAGAACCGAAGGGAAAGAGGGCAGAGTGAGCCATGAGGCATGACTGCTCTCTGGCTTCAAGTCAGGGACACTGCCCTCAGGTCGGGGAGGCCCTCAGGTTGGGAAGACTGTCCTCAAGTCGGGGACACACTATGTAGGTCTCTCAGGGAGCATAAACGGGCCCTGAGGACGCAAGGCACGGGAAGGCTGGACTCGGGGGCCCCCCTGGAGGTTCTGACTGCTACCCTGGCTTGTCTCGGAGGCTGTGTGGACCCAGGTTCTCCAGAGAGGAGAGCTGGTTCCAGGGTCCTCTCCCAGAACCCACGTTTTACGGAGGAAGACTCCATCGGAAGTTTTGTCTCCATGCTACATTCATGAATTCTTTTTATCCATTTAACCATTACATACTTCTTTGAGAACCTCTTCTAGGCCAGATGCAGAGCCGAAGATTCAGCTGTGAAGTAAAAAAAACCAAGGTGCCAGCTGGTGTCTGGAAGGGCAGTGCTAAGTGGCTAAGGGTGACGCAATAACTTACAGAAATGTGGGTGGCTTAGGACAACAGAAACACATTTTCTCGAGTACAGGAGACTAGCAATGCCAGACCTGGTGTGGCAGGGCCAGGCACTGGCTGGAAGCGCTAGGGAAGGAACTTCCCTGCTGCTCCCAGTTCCCGGTGGCCCTCACAGTCTGGTGTGTAGCAGGACAACCGAGTGTCTCTGTCCTTACATGGCTGGCTTCCTCTCTGCTCCGCCTGGTATTCATGGTATTCTCTCTGTGTGTTTGCATACGAATTCCCCCTTCTCACAAGGATGCCAGTTGGTGGCTAGCTCAGGTGCATAAGGAGTGTGCCTAGAGGGGTCAAAGTGGCTGGGCATGTGGTTTGTTTGTCTTCAACGCGTAATTTTATTTATGTATGCATGCAAGAACTGGGGTGCAGGCCAGAAGTGTGGGGGTATGAGGCTTCACCAGAGTGGGGAACAGAGCAGGCAGATCTACTGAAATACGTTGCTGAGGGGAGCAACGGGTGAGACAGGAGGGGCCTGTTGTGCCCTGTGGGTCACTCCCTGGCAGGGGATTGAACTCAGGCTGAAGCGGCTGGATAACTTGATGGCACTGAGGCTTTAATCCCTGTGCCACCAGGGAGGTCCCGGGCATGTGGTTTTAACAGGGAGGCCAGGGCAGGCCTTGCCAAGATGGTGATATTTGAGTTTACTTAAAAAAGTAAGAAAGTGATTCAGTGAGAGGTCTGGGGGAGGAGGAAATCAGACACTTCATGCAATGGGCCTGAGGTGGGGGTGTCTGCAAATTTGACTTCAAAGAGCTGTGTGAACTAGGAGAGAGCGAACAGTGTCGCGGTAGGAAACGAGGAGCAGGGGCTGGGGAGGAAACGAGGAGCAGGGGCTGGGGGGGTCCCTTTGTAGGATGGAATGGACTCCAAATGACAGCTCTTGTCCTGGGGTAGGCCCTCCGTCACGAGTCTGGTCGTTTCTCCTCCCTGCTAGACATCTATGCCATTGGGGTGGGCAAGCTGGATGTGGACTGGAGAGAACTGAATGAGCTGGGGTCCAAGAAGGACGGTGAGAGGCACGCCTTCATCCTGCAGGACGCAGATGCTCTGCGCCAGGTGTTCGAGCATATGCTGGGTGAGTCCGCCGTGTCCTCCAGGAGCAGGCCGTGTGGTGAGGACCCCGCAGGGGCCCGGCTGGGCTACTGGCTGTGCTCCTCACCTGTGACCTTCCCCATCTGCTCCTCACATCCACAGATGTCTCCAGGCTCACAGACACCATCTGTGGGGTGGGGAACATGTCAGCCAATGCCTCTGACCAAGAGAGGGCACCCTGGCATGTTACTATTAAGGTACCAGGAGCACGGATGGGGCTTGGATCCCACAGGTGAGAGCTGCCACGGGCAGTCCCTGAGATCACCTGTTCCCCTGCAGCCCAAGAGCAAAGCAACCTGCAGGGGGTCCCTCATCTCAGACCAGTGGGTTCTGACAGCGGCCCACTGCTTCATCCAGGCTGATGAGCAGTCCCTGTGGAGGGTCAACGTCGGTAAGGCAGGGCCCACCCCAGGTTCCTGACCCCACGACCAGAGCTCCCGCCCCTTGCCCCTGGCTGCTCTTCTCTTCAGGAACCCTGCTCCAGTCTAATTCACCATATTGTTCCTAGGGGACCCCAACTCCCCAAGGGGCAAAGAATTCCAAATTGAGAAGGTAGTGATCTCCTCGGGGTTCAATGTTCACGCCAAAAAGAATCAGGGAATAAAGGAGTTTTATGGTGATGACATCGCCCTGCTGAAGCTGGCTCAGAAAGTGAAGATGTCTACCCACGCCAGGTGCAGGCCCTGCATGGGCAGTGCCCTCTTGGGGAGAGCGCTCTGGGTGGCCCCAGGGGAGGGGGAAGAGGGGGACCCAGGCCAGGCTGGTGTGACCCTTGCCTTCTCCCTAGGCCCATCTGTCTCCCTTGCACTGTGGAGGCCAACCTGGCTCTGCGGAGACCCCCAGGCAGCACCTGCCAAAACCACGGTGAGGAACTGGGGCTGGAGCTGGGGTGAGAGTCTGGGGGAACAGCACCAACACCCCCTCTCCTTGACCACAGAGAGTGACCTTCTGAACCAACAGAGCATTCCTGCTCATTTTGTGGCCTTGGATGGGAAGAAAATGAATATTAACCTCAAGACAGGAACAGAGGTGAGGTTCTTAGGCTTGGGGTGCTATGGGGAGGGGGATCGGCTTCCTCTGTGGGAACATCTCTTGCTCCTGCCCCTGCTGCTTTCTTCGTCAGACCCTGAGAAACCTGTCCTCCCAGGCCTAGCTGGACAGCGAGGTGTCCCTGGGTCAGCTCATTGCATCCTTCTCTTCTGCCCCACCCCCACTGCAGAGGGAAAACTGTATCAAGGTCGTCTCCAAAGACAAAACCTCATTCCCTGGCCTGACAGATGTCACAGAGGTGGTGACAGACCAGTTCCTATGCAGTGGGACCCAGAACGATGACAATCCTTGCCAGGGTGAGGCCCCCACTCCTGCAGGTCCCAGGAAGGCCATGGGTGTGCCTGTGTCCAGAGGACACTGCAGGCACTGCCGTAGTGCCCAGGGGGGCCAGCCAGGTTAACCCTGTCTCCTGACTCTTTCTGGCAGGAGAATCTGGGGGAGCAATTTTCCTTGAGCGGCGATATCGGGTTTTTCAGGTGAGAAGGGAAAAGCTCAAAGGACTGCGGTTACAGGATCCTAGGGGCACAAGGGAGGCCTTTGACAAAGCCAGGGAGGTTGGGGCCTAGAGCTGGGCTGGGCAGCTCCGTTCCCACTCGCCCCTCCTTCCAGGTGGGCTTGATAAGCTGGGGGCTCTACAACCCCTGTGAGCCCCCTTCCACCCGCAAGAGGGCACCTGCGAGCAGAGTCCCGCCGCCCCGAGATTTCCACATCAACCTCTTCCGCCTGCAGCCCTGGCTGAGGCAGCATCTGGACGGTGTCCTCAACTTCTTGCCCTTGTGAGCATGGCCACTGCCCCTTTGTGGTCCTGCTGGCATTTGCTGGCCCCTTCTGCCTGGGAACTTCCACCCTCAGGCCCCTCGACCCCTGCTGGCTCCCAGCTCTGAGTTCCCGCCTCTGCTTCTGGGGAGCAGCACCTCCAAGCCTGGGAATCCCCAGCACTCCTGCCAGCAGGAGCCCCCCACCCCCTTCGCTTTCCTCAGCTCTCACTTGGATGGAGGATTTCCCAGTTATGAAACTAATAAAATGGATGATTTCCATATCTGTCTGTGCCTCTGCCTGGAAGGGGAAGGCGGGAATGATTCCAGGAACCGCGGTGAGGCAGGTCAGAGACCTGCTGGGCAAACAGGGGCTGGACTCTGCTCCCTGCAAGAGTCAAAGGGGAGCAAGTTGGGGGCCTTACTTCTAGGCCCTAAGGGAGCAGTCAGGGCTCCCTGGGGAGGGCTGAGCAGAGGGGCTGGCTGGAGGGGCATCCTGGATCTTGGGCAGCAAAGGATGGGGACATGGGCACTTTCTATTTCCTTGTCTGGCAGCTCAGGGGACCCTCCCGCTAGGGCATTCCGGAAAGTGATGTGGATGGGCAGGCTTTGCAAGCTGCAGGTGCCAGAACATGATTGCATAAAAGGCTAGAGGTTGTGGGGGATAGGGGGAGGGCCACCTTTTTCAGCTTGGACACTGAGCCAAGCAGGCACACAACACAAGCTGAAATAGGCCATCCTGCTCCAGCCCGGTTTCTCTCCTTCCACCACCATGGGGAGCAAGTGCAGCCCCCACCTCTGCCTGGTGCCATTAGTTCTGAGCCTCTTGTCTGGAGGTAAGTGAGGGTCACCCCATCCTGTGGCCCCACATGCCTCCTTGACCTTGGGGGGCTGGGTTTCAGTGACCTTTCTCTTTAGGCGTGAGTTCACTGTTGCCTGTGACCCAGCCCTCCTGCTCTCTGGAGGGAGTTGAGATCAAAGGCGGCACCTTCCGGCTCCTTAAGGAGGGCCAGGCCCTGGAGTACGTGTGTCCTGCCGGCTTCTACCCCTACCCTGTGCAGGCTCGCCTCTGCCGAGTCACGGGGTCCTGGAGCACCCTGCAGACGAAAGACCAGAGGATTGTCAAGCAGGCAGAATGCAAAGGTTGGAGGCAATGAGGGTGGGCTCAGAGGCGGAAAGGTGGCAGCCAGGTCCAGAGTAGGGTGAGATTAGAGTGGTGTAGAGACTGGGCAGGTAAGAAGTTAGAAAGTGGACTGAGCTCTGAGCTAGAGGGGAGGGCATAGGATGGGGGAGCAGTCTAGGGCTGGAGAGGGGAGGAGGGCACAGAAGTAAGCCTTTATCCTGTGCCAGGCAGCCCTGGCAGTTGAAAGAGCAAATAGAAAGGGCGAGGATGGAGCAGGGGAACTCCCTGTGGGTTGAGGGATTCTTCAGGGATTGAGGGTAGATGCCCATCTCATGGGCCAGAGAGGCCGAGAGGGTTTTTCAGTGACAGGGTCCCCAAGTCCAAGAGGGACATACTAAAAGGCCCCCCTTTCCTCTCAGTAACTTCCGCTTGCCTCCCTTCCCCAAAGCCGTTCGCTGCCCAAGACCACAAGGCTTTGAGAATGGGGAGTATTGGCCCCGTGCCCCCTACTACAATGTGAGTGACGAGATCACTTTCCGCTGCTATGATGGTTACACGCTCCGGGGCTCTGCCAATCGCACCTGCCAGTCCAACGGCCGGTGGGACGGGCAGACGGCCATCTGTGACAACGGAGGTGAGGAGCGTCTCCCAGGATGTACCCTGCTCCAGCCTGAGCAGCGGGCACGCACGTACCTCTGGCTCTACCTTGTCCTCCGGGCCTCGGGCTCTGCACTCACCTCTGTGTGTCATGCCTCTGCAGCGGCCTACTGCCCCAACCCCGGCATTCCCATCGGCACCAGGAAGGTGGGCACGCAGTACCGCCTTGAAGACAGCGTGACTTACTACTGCAGCCGGGGGCTCACGCTGCGTGGCTCCAAGCGGCGAACCTGCCAGGAAGGTGGCTCCTGGAGTGGAACAGAACCTTCCTGCCAAGGTGACCCTTGACCTGGGCCCTCAGTAAGACCTGCTCTCCGAACCCGTCGCCCCCCACCAAGCCACTGTCTTCGCCCCTCGAGCCATCCAGCTCCTTCACTTTAAACATCCCTCTTGGACTTCCTTGCCCCTCCCCGCCTGGAACCCTCCAATCCTGGCTCCCCAGTCAGGCCCTGACCCTGCTGACATCTGGCCATCTTTCTGACCTCTCCCAGACTCCTTTATGTACGACACCCCTGCAGAGGTGGCTGAAGCCTTCCTGTCCTCCCTGACGGAGACCATAGAGGGAGCAGATGCTGAGGATGGGCACACTCCAGGTTAGAGACAGAAGGGGGCAGCAGGGCAAGAAGTAAGGGGAGGGACAAGGGCCAGGAAAGCCTCACATGCTGATGTCTCTCTGGTGGCGCCCAGGGGAAATACAGAAGAGGAAGATCATCCTGGACCCCTCGGGTTCTATGAACATCTACTTGGTGCTGGATGGATCAGACAGTGTTGGGGCTCATAACTTCACACAGGCCAAGAACTGTCTCACAAGCTTGATTGAAAAGGTGGAGTCCCTCCCCTGAATGTGGGGCCCCCACTGTCCTGACAGGACTAGCTCCCTGGTTCTCCCGGTTCCTCTGCGCCACTGAGTCCCAAGATCCACAGGTCCAATTCTGTGCTCTTTCCCATTAGTTGAAGTACTTGAGTCTTTAACTCAGTGTCCCCTTTGACCCTTAGAACGGCCAGTCAGCCCTGGAGCCTTGTTCTGTGACCTTCCCCACCCCCCTCGGGTCCCTGCGGCCATAGTATTTTACCTTCAAAGCCACGACCATTTGTTCCTCTCACCCACAGGTGGCAAGTTATGGGGTGAAGCCAAAATACGCACTTGTGACATATGCCACCAGCCCCAAAGTTTTGGTCAGAGTGTCACAACCAGAGAGCAGTGATGCAGACTGGGTTACAGAAAGGATCAACCAAATCAGCTATGAAGGTCAGAGGTCTGGGAATGGTGGGAAATTTGCTCTGGGATCAGAATGTTCAAGAGTGGTGTGGGACAGGGTGGTGAGGGTTACTTGTTTTCCATGGTTGGACAGTAGGACCGTTGGGAAAGATTGTGGAAATGTGTAAGTGGCTAACAGGGACATTTGTGGTGAAAAGGAAGTCAGTGGGGGGTGACGGTCAACTCAAAAAGCTGGAAGATGTGGGAGCTAAGTTGCTGGTAGCCCTCTGGGGTTCAAGGATGGCCTGGAGGACTACAGATGATGATCTTCTCTCTTTCCACAGACCATAAGTTAAAGGCAGGGACTAACACCAAGAGGGCCCTCCAGGCGGTATACAGCATGATGAGCTGGCCCGGGGACACCCCTCCGGAAGGCTGGAACCGCACCCGCCACATCATCATCCTCATGACAGATGGTCAGCAGAAATTTCTCCTGTCCCAGACTCCCCATTTTCTTCTAGCTATTTCCTGAGCCTTAATTCCCTGTGTCACACTAGAGTCATAGTTGGGGCTCCGGATGTTGCTCAGGGGTATAACCTTGGTGACCTTTCCTGTGACACTTATGAGGGACCCTTCTCCTTAAAACTGTGATCTATCACTTTCATCTCTTCCCCAATCACTGCTCACCCAGCAATGTCACTGCTTCCAGTCAGTTTATCTCCTTGACCCCTTTCTTCCTTGATCTCTCCCAACTCATGGTCCTTGTCTCTTCTGCAGGCTTGCACAACATGGGTGGGGACCCGGTCACTGTCATTCATGACATCCGGGACCTGCTGGACATTGGTAGGGATCGCAAAAACCCAAGGGAGGATTATCTAGGTGAGTGACCTATCCAGGTCCCAGCACCTCACTTTTTAAACCCTCAAGACCTGGGCCCTCACCCTCTTTGTCTCCCTCAGATATTTATGTGTTTGGGGTTGGGCCTCTGGTGAACGATGAGAACATCAATGCTTTGGCTTCCAAGAAGAATAAGGAGCAACATGTGTTCAAAGTCAAGGACATGGAAAACCTGGAGGATGTTTTCTATAAAATGATTGGTAGGAAGACAGCAGAGGTACAAGACCATCATGAGATTCAGCTCTTGTGGGCTCCCCAAGGTCACCTGCTTTTCTCTGTGAAGCCCTGTGGCCTCTCTCCCCCCTCAGGATACTGTTCATTCCCTGGCAGTGTCCACTTTGTGATCTTGGAGGAACAGCTCTGAAGGATGCTAGAGAACTTAAGTTACAGATGGGTAAATTGAGGCCAGGTCTGCAATATTTGAGTCCAAAGTTCTTTTTACTAAACCACAGTGGTTCCTTGTCCTCAGCATGAGGACACAATGCCCCCCACCTGTCCTGTCCTCCTCACAGGCCTCTGCTCCCCACACGAGGGTGCCCCTCCCAAAGCTGCTGCCACTCAGGACTGAAGTGCCCCCAGCTCTGTCTAATTTCTTGTCAGATGAAGAGCGGATCCTGGGTCTTTGTGGCATGGTGTGGGAGATCACAAAAAGTAAGCCACAGAGCAATATCGATGCATTCAAGCAGCCCTGGCAGGCCAAGATCTCAGTGACTGTAAGCACGGCACCCTTGTGGTAGGAACACGTGGGTGGCAAGACCTGGGTGGAGTGGGGGTAGGGGCAAGGGCTCCCCTGAGACTATGGTGCTTGCAAAAGTAGTTCTCCCCTGTTGTCAGCGCCCTTCCAAGGGACTTGAGAACTGCATGGGATCTGTGGTGTCGGAGTACTTTGTGCTGACCGCAGCACACTGTTTCACTGTGGAGGACCAGAAACACAACATCAAGGTCAACGTGGGTAAGGACACCAAGAATCAGTCCTGAGCACGCCCTGGTCACAGGCCGTGTGCAGCACCTCCCACCCCAGGCCCCGGGCCTGCCCTGTCCCTGCAGGGTCCCTCCAGCTGGGGATGGGAAGCCGAGCTAGGGGTGACATGGGGCAAGAGGCATAGGCTGCCCAGAGAAGCAGGTGGTACAGGGGTACCCATTCTACTTCAGGAGGGAAGCGGCAGGACCTGGAGGTAGAAGAGGTGCTATTCCACCCCAAGTACAACATAAATGGGAGAGCAGCCGAAGGAATTCCTGAATTTTATGACTATGACGTGGCCCTGGTCAAGCTCAAGAAGAAGTTGAAGTATGAGCAGACTCTCAGGTGAGGCACCTGGATGCCAGGGGAAAGGTTGGGAGAGGTGAGGCTGGGGAGTGGGAGCTCCAGAGCGTGCCACCCCGCCTCCCTCCCTCTCCTCAACAGGCCCATTTGTCTGCCCTGCACTAAGGGAACGAATCAAGCTTTGAGGCTTCCTCTGTCCACCACCTGTCAGCAACAGAGTAAGATATTTGGGCGAGTAGCACAAGGGGGAGAATGCAAGACAAGCGGGCAGGAGCAGAAGACGCCCAGCTAGTAGGAAGGGGTGGAAGGACCTGCTAGGTGACAAAGGCAAAGGCGGTGGGTGAGGAGAGAGTGCAGCAATGACCGTCTGTCCATCTGTCCAGTGCAAGAGTTACTCCCTGCTGCGGATGTCAAAGCTCTGTTTGTGACAGAGGACAAGACAACACTGGTTCGGAAGGAAGTCTATATCAAGAACGGGAATAAGGTGAGGCGGGTGGGTCCTGGGGGGTGGGGGGTCCTCTAGGGCCCAACCCTCCTGGGGAAGCTTTGCTCCCAGGCCTTTTCTCCTTCACGCCCCCCACCTCACTTACAGAAAGCGAGCTGTGAGAAAGATGCTCAATATGCCCCGGGCTATAGCCAAGTCAAGGACATCTCCAAGGTGGTGACTCCCAGGTTCCTTTGCACCGGTGGGGTGTACCCTTACGCTGACCCCAACACTTGCAAAGGTGAGAGAAGGCTCTCTGGTTATGCTGTAAGTTCCTGAGGCCCAAGAGACTTTCCTCACAACTTCTCCCCTCTGCAGGCGATTCCGGGGGCCCCCTGATTATTCACAAGAAGAGTCGCTTCATTCAAGTGAGTTCCCTACCCGGTCTGAGGGGACAAGCCAAGAGATCAGTGTGGGCTCCAGAGCAGGAGGTTCAGTGCATGAGGAGCAAGACTGCCCTTGGGGCCATGCCCTGAGCCGGCCAGCTCAGGGCCATGCGTCCTGCCTGTGCTGAGGGGAGGGCAGAGTTGGGGGTCCCTTAATCCTCTAGATCAGCTCAGATGCCCTGGGAGTGGCTGCACTTGCAGGAAGGAGGCAGGCACACTCCCACACCACCCTCAGCACCCTTCCTGCTTGCAGGTTGGCGTGATCAGCTGGGGTGTGGTGGACGTCTGCAAGGGCCAGGGGCGGGGGCAGCAGCAGGTGCCCGCCTATGCCCGAGACTTTCACGTCAACCTCTTCCAAGTGATGCCCTGGCTCAAGGAGAAACTCAAAGACGAGGATCTGGACTTCCTATGAAGGGTTTCCTGCTGGAAAGGGGCATGAAAGCAAATTAAAACAGCTGCAACAACACCTGTGTTCAAGATCCTTTTGGGGAAAGGGCGTGGGGACGTGCACTGGCCATGTCATTACAACTGAGATCAAATCTAACAGCCGTTTTTAAAGGCTTAACCCCAATCCCAACTGCTGAAAAACCAGAGGCTGAGGGAGATGGGTGAACTTCTTCCTCAGTGTTTTACTGAGACCGAGGTCAGGGCAGATGAGGCACACAGAATCCGGCTCCATTCCCTAGAAGCCATCCACAAGGTTTTCCTTGTAGATGTCATCACTGTAGACAATCTGGGTTCTCTTGTCCCGGTGGCAACCCTTAGGGCTGTTCTGGACAGCTAGGGAGGGAGGAAAGGATTAGTTAGGACCTGAAGGAGCACATGCCTGACCTGTGCATGCTGCTGGCCTCTGGCCCGGCGCCTTGTCTCCTTGCTGCCCTCTGGTGGCTGACATGACCTCTGTCCCTCAGCCCCTCAGGCCAGTGGCTGTTAACCCATTCACTGCCCTGCCACGCTGCCCGCTATTATGGGGCACAAGCAGATGTTGTAATGTAATATTCTTAGAAAACCTGCAAATGTTATTCTTGAGACACACGGACAATGTTAATTACAGAACATGAAAAATTAAAAATGAGAACTTTTCTGTGGCTCTTTGTTAATAGGCTGGTCATTTCTTCTTCTTCTTTTTATCTTAAAGTCGTTGCTCTTGCTTTGAACCTCTCTTTTGGGCTACCCCATTGCCAGGAAAATCTTTTTCAGGTAAAATGGGTTATCACACTGACAAATACCACTCACCCATCAGACAAAGTCACTGGGGTGTGGCTTTGGCCCTAAGCACTCTCCCTTGAGCTAGCCGCTCCTTCCTCTTTCCTCCCCAGAGGTGATGCACCCCTTCACCACCCCATCTCTAAGGATTCCAGCCCCACCACGCTGGGCAACAGTCAACCCCCTCTCCCCACCCCAGCCTCATTTTCTTGATTCCTTTTAATTCAACACTGTTAATCACTCTCTCCTCACAGTCCTTTGGCTTCAGTAATCTAGTCCCTCCTTCTGCCCCCCCCCCAATTCCCCCTGACACGTCAGAAGGGCATAGGAAGCACAGCTCTGCTTCCTAACATACCCCCTGAAGGTCCCCAGCTGTTCCCTGTACCATCTTTTCTCCAGATTCAGTCTCCTCTGAAGCTACTAGCCTTTTGCAGCCAGCCTGTGAGCAAATCTACAACCTTCCTTACCTCATATTTTCATTCTTTGCCTCACACCTCAGCTCCAGTTCCCTAAACTCAAATACTTGCTGTACAAGTCACCTACACTCCACCTCAAGTGAACAAGGTTGCACAGGAAGTTCACTTTCCCTGTCTACCTGGCCCTGGCTGCTTCTCCCACATTCCAGCCTCTATACAAATCCAGACCTCTCCCACCTCTATCAGGGAACCCAGGAACATGTAGGGGAACAGAAAGAAGAGGAGCTGTGGGGACTGAGTGAGGAAGACCCTGTTCTTACCAAGGGAGCCCCAGACAGACTTGCCAGTGGCGACGTCCAGCATGGGCTGTTTTCGGGCAATGCTGACTTTGAGCTGCACGGAATCCACCTGGGTCCCATTGAGCTGTGGCAGAAGGGGGGAGGGCAGAGGATGGGGAGAAACATTACCGATAAACCACAGGATTTGTAGGAGTTGCCATTTTAGGAGCAGAGTGAGTAGATCTAAGAGTTAAGTATATCTTGGAGCATAGGATTTCCTGTGTGAATAGGGAGACTCTCTGACAAGAGGAAGTGATTTCCTCCTGGATCCCAGTACTTCCAGAGAAAACATGATGGTAGAAAGGATGGGAAGAACAGATCTGGGCAATCCAACCTCAGCAACGGCCTGATCTGCAGACTCCATCTTTTCATAGGTGACAAAGGCACAGCTGGGATGAGAGAAAACACGGTCAGTACAGGACTGTGGGCTCTTCTGGACCCAGCCATGCCCAGTGCTAATGCACAGTCACGGGAGACAGGCAGGCCCTCCCCCCAGTATCATGCCCCAGGCCCTCCCAGGATTACACCCCTCTGTCTTCCTTACTTTCTGGGTGGGTCCATGGAGAGGTCAATGATGTTTCCAAAGGGGGAGAAGGCCCCACGGAGGAGAGTGGGCGTCATGTCTTCTCCGTACACATACAGAGTATTCCCCTTCCTAGGGGCTCGGCGTTCAGGGAATGAGTCCGACCCTATGAGATCAGGAAGCACAGTCACATGAGATACCCCTTCACATCCTTTACATTGAAGAGTCCAGTTTATTTGGCCTAACCCCACCTAAACAGCACCTGAGGCTACCTTTCCCAATAGCCAAGACCACTCACTGCGGAAAGGGCCCTCTCGATCTCGATCTCGATCCCGATCCCTGTCTCGATCCCTGTCCCGATCTCGGTCTCGGTCCCGGTCCCGGTCTCTGTCTCTGTCCCGGTCCCGGTCCCGGTCTCGATCTCTGTCTCTATCCCGATCCCGATCCCGATCCCGTTCCCGATCTCGGTCTCTGTCCCGATTCCGTTCTCTACTGCGGTCCCGGCTGCGGCTTTGGGGAGGGGAGGCTGAGGAGCGGGAACCAACACGTTCTTCATAGCCCCAGTCAAAGCTTCGAGGAGGGCCATCACCGGCCCCTGGGCCCTCTGCTTCTTCTCCATCTGGCCCCAGTTCTCGAAGTCGATCACTGGAAGACACAAAACTGGAAGAGGCGGAAAATGAACGTGAAAGGGGGGCTTTACCTCACCTTCCCAGGCCCTGTGGAGACTCAAAACCGCCGCTCACCCCTTCCTTCCCACCAGCCCCCGCAGCCCTGGCTCCTTCTGCTCCAGCCAGCCCAAAGTCATCAAGCCCTCCCACCTCCCAGTCCTGGGAAACAGTCCATCGCCAACCCTCTAACCTCTCATACAGAGACTTCCTCTGGGGACGTCTGGATGACTGAAAAAGAGACCAAGGACAGGTAAGACACTTCCTAAATGCTGGCATGTGGCCCAAAACATGTGGTCTTTCATCTTTTCAGTGCCCAGCCTCTCAGGGACAGCGAATTGGAACTATTACCTCCTGCAGATCATCATCGGCAGATATGCTCCTTTGGAATGGCTGGAAAGTGGGGACTGGGCCCTTCTCTGGGTCCTGCGAAGGTGACAGAGAGTCTACCTCAGTGTGGTTGTGGGACAGAGAGGATCCCCGTCCTTCAGCTTCATCTTGGTTCCCTCTGGCCTGTATTTCTTTTCAAGTCTTTTCTATGTTTCTTATTTGACTATGGGCATTCTGAACAAATGACCCAACATTTTTTGAACCTGGCAACATTTTCAGCCTAGTCAACTCCTTAGAATAACACAGCCAGGAACTCTGATACACTGTGGATTAGAGCCAAATAACATGCAGAGAAGAATTTAGGAGTCACTCAGCAGCTCCGTTTTATAGATAAGAAATCTGAGGCTCAGAACATACGGCAATTTGCCCATGATTGAACACGCCTTAGTTTTCCCCTCAACCTACCTCCATTCCAACTTGGAGGGACACTCTCTGAAGTCAAGGGCTTCCTGGACAAGCTGCTTCTTGCGCTTACCTTTAACTTCCCCTCTAAGGTTCGAGAACGTTTGAAGCCTGAGTTCTTGGTCTCAGCCTTGATGGCACTGATGGCTCCTGACTTGACCAGCTGCTTTGCTTGCTCTGTTGCTGTGGCTGTGTCCACCACAGGCTGCTCTGACAGTGCTGAGGTTGTGAGGGAAAGAGGCATCAAGTTGGCCAAGCTGTGACACAGCTCAACCCTGTGCTGCCCACTTCCGGTCTATCCCCATTTTCCCTGTCAACTCACAGCGCTTGACACCGCCCTGGCTGGCTGTGCTGCTGCTACTTTGTTTCTTCAGAGCCAGTAATGCCTTTTTCTGGGAACAAAAGTGAGAAGAAAGGGATGAGACTCAGCCCTTGTTCAGGTCTTTTTCCAAGGCCCCTGGGTGCATCACTTCAGGGAACACCTTCCGCGGAGAAACAAAGCTAATGGCACCTTGGAAGTGGTACACCGAGGCAGTCCTGCCTCTCACAAGTGTTCCCTAGGTCACCTACAATGCCAACAATACCCAATCTATCCAAAGCATAGTATCCAGAGGCTTTCCAGAGTCATGTGTTTTTGGAGTGGAAGACAAGGAATTAAATCATGGACCACAGCCCCAGGGTATAACCTATGAGTAAGTGCATGTGCCTTTTTTTGAGTGCTTCACTCACCCCTCCCCTGCAGATTTAACAAGAACATGCTGTTACTTATTAACAGAGATACACAAAACCCTAAGATTCAGTCCTTTCCCTGAAGAAGCTTGATCTTGAGAAATAAAGTGACTAGACTGAATTGTCCACAATGATTACAAAAGATAAAGATGGCTGGCAGTTGAGAGCAAGGAAGATTTTCTGATGCCAAACGACTATTAAACTGACCCCTGAGTAGAATGAGCACAGCACTAATGGCGAGGAAAGGGCATTTAAAGAAAACAAGGGCAAAGTTGCAAAGATAAGGCGGCTTTGGGAATGCACGTTTGGGGATTAGTCAACATTTCTACTTTACTATGTTTACATTGTATGTTTTCTACATACAATGTAAAACTATTTATGGGTCTTGAGGAAAAAGTGGGACAGAGTTTTGCATTTGCGAAGGATCGATTTAACAGGAGTGAACTCTATCCAAAAAAAAAAAAAAAAACTGAGAAACTTGTTCAGAGTCCACTATAAGTGTCTAAGTGAGCATCAGCAAAGACCTGTTATATAGAATATACAGGGGGAAAAAAAAAAAGATCAGGAGAAATTATTTCAAAGGAAGAACCAAGACCGCGCAAGTGTTTGGCTATGCAAATTGTGAACTCAAAGATGAGATTTTGGTACCAAACATATGGGAGAAATGAATGTGGTCGATTCTATTTGTAAAATCAAGGAAAAGACTAGATTATAGTATATGAGAAAACAATAACTTCAATTTTAAGGTTATCTGGCTTTAAGGTCATCAGGAAGACAATGGACGGGACGTAAAAAGCCAACTTGGGATGAGCAGCTCTTAGGTGGTACTAAAAGTCATGGGAAAGGAAGACAACTCCACCATGGACTGCACAGAAGAGAAGATGCACACCAAGATCTGGGAAATCCACATCTCTAAAGCTACTCTGAGAGGTGGTAAGTTGCCAGTATGAGCAAGAAGAATCCCTCCACCCCCTGCACACTCACCCCAGGTGTTCTCAGTGCAGTCTGTGAAAAGTTGGGCCATGCCCACAAATGCTCCCTCACCTTTTTCTTGAGTTTGTTGAATTTCTTCTGTAGAGCCTCTTCCTCCTCGCTCAGTCCGGGGGGTATCACCAACATGGTGGCTCCTGGTTCAAGGGCAGAGCCCAAGACATCTTTCTCCACTGTCACCGCCCAGGGTTCACAAACCATCTACACTCTACCCCACCCCACCCCTCCAGGTCTGCCTACTCTTGCCTTTTGCCTCTCCCTACCCCTTGCTTAAGCCAGGTTGCCATCCAAGCCCCCACTCGTAGGGATCAAGCAGCGTCCCCTCCTCTCTCTAGAAACCATGGACACCAGCAAGATGGGTCAGCACATGGCCCGGGAAGGGAGAAAAACGTCCTCCATCGCCAAGACCAAGGCACCAGACCCCCCTACCCCTCTGGGGTTAGTAAGGCAGCCGCGGGGTCCGAAAGGCAGAGGAGGCAGCGCAACCCGCGTAGCGCTCTCAGACGACCGAGAAGGGGAAGAAGAGGAAAAGAGTTGGTAAAAACGGGGCAAAGAGTGAAAAGGAGAAGGTCTTACCTGAAGGGGCGGCAACTGGGGCCCCACAGTCTCGGGCGGCGCCCGCGCGGGCAGCGGATAGCGGGCTCAGAGCGATGACGTAGCGAGGGGCGGAGAACGCGGTAACCAAGGCGGCCCGAGGCTCAGACACTTCCGCCCGGCCTTCCACCAAGTCGGGTCAAACCCGATGTAGCACTCAGCCACGCCTCCGGCGGGGGTGTATGCCGGAAGTAGCCTACACTTCCGCCCGTTCTGGGGCGGGGCTTACACCAAGGCGGTCGCCTGCACTTCCGGTTTGCGGGGCCCTGGCCCTGGGTACCTGATGATGGAGACAGAGCGACTCGGTGAGAGGGAGGGAGGTGGAACGAAGGGGTAGACGAGGATTGATCCTTAACCTTTGACCTCTGACCTTCCCTTTCTAGTGCTCCCTCCCCCAGATCCCCTGGACCTGCCCCTTCGGCCAGTGGAGCTGGGATGCACCGGGCACTGGGAGCTGCTGAATGTGCCTGGGGCTCCAGAGAGCACCGTGAGTGACTTTTGAACCTTACTGAGTTTAAGACCTTCACCTTCCACACACTAGCATCTCGCGTGACTTACGCTCCTGTTTGTAGACACCTGTCTTGCGGGGCCCATAGGTGCTGGACAGCTAACCTGCACTCAAATATCTTTTCTCCTTGGAGACTCCTGTCACCAAGTGCCAGGGCACTTGGTAGTAGCAGAGATGGTTCCTTTTGAGCCTTTGATTCTTCATCCTTAGGGCTGGGACGCTCTTTCCTAAAACTAGTAATTCTCAAATTTCAGTGCTCCCCATGATTAGTGGGGGGCTTTTAAAAAATACAAATTTGGGCCCTCCCTGGTGGCGCAGCGAGTTAAATCGCAGAACTAAGACTGAAAGCCACTTCAGCATGAGTTGGATCCCTGCCGTGGAGGTAACCCACATGGCATGGTAGACCTCTCCTGACACACCTGCTGCTCCCCTCAGCAGTGTACTTCATCAGTCTGCCTGTTCTGCTCCCCACTCTTTCTCTGGTGAATCCTCTCACTGCCCCTGCCCCTCTGACCTGTACCCCAGCTCTATATGCATAAGTAAATAAATCTTTTAAAAAAATACAAATTCTTAGCTTCAGATCCAAATACTCTGAAATCCAAAAAACTGTATTGAGAAGCTCTAGAGTTGCTGCAGAACCCAGCACCAAGGCGATTTGGTAGCAGAGTTTGTAAAGCAGGACATTGTCTACATCTTACTCTTGTACATTCACCAATGTCTTTCATCTTGCGCTTGTTCCAGCTCCCCCACGGTCTCCCTCCTTGTGCCCCGGATCTGCAGCAAGAAGCAGAGACATTATTTCTGTCATCTCCAGCCTGGCTGCCTCTGCATGGTGTGGATTACTCAGCCCGGTGAGGGGTCTAGAGCATCTGGACTAGGCAGATGGCTCTAGATAGACAGAATAGAAAGAAAACTTGAAAATGACTTTCCTCTTCTCCAGAAAATGGCAGAGGAAGACAGATCCATGGTCTCTTTTGTTCTTATTGGGCACCCCAGTCCCCTCCGACTTACAGGCCCAGAGACACCCAACCACAGGCCAGCTACTGGGCTACAAAGAGGTAAGAGGTCAAGAGCCCTGAGAAACAGCTGGAAAAAGGGTGGTCAGCGGTAAGCTAAGCTTCACTGGGGCTGTGGTCTTTTGCTGCAGGTCCTGTTGGAGAATACAAACCTGTCGGCCACGACCTCCTTGTCTCTTCAGCGGCCACCAGGGCCCACCTCCCAGTGCTTGTGGGGGAATCCAACACAGTACCCTTTCTGGCCAGGTGACTTGTGAACATGGATTGGTCAGAAAGGGAGTCCTCTGGTCTCTCGGGACGGGCTCCATACCCATCCTGTATCACCCAACCCCATGAATTCCTATTTTCTCCAACCTCTCTCCAGGTGGAATGGATGAGCCTTCTGTAATAGACCTCAGCACGCGGGAGGAGGCTGAGGAGGAGATAGACTTTGAGAAAGGTGAGGTAGGGCCAGGAGGGACCCTTGGGACTCAGGGCTCGAAGTCTGGCTCCTGAGGAACAGGGGACCAGGCTGTCACTGGACTATTGTTGACCCTTCCTTGCCATTGAACAATTAGTAGAAGGTACCTTGCAACAGTTGTGTGACATGTTGGAAAATCGCCACAATATGCATGCCCGCCATGTCTATGCTGTAGATTTACATGGCATATGATGTGTACAGAAGTGTGCAGTAGCCCTGATTCTATTTCTGTCTCTGTCTTCCAGACCTTCTCACTGTTCCCCCTGGCTTCAAGAAAGGCGTTGACTTTGCACCAAAAGGTAAGTTCTAGTTGTAACATGGGGCACAGGAGAAACACCCTTCTGTAAAACAGAGATGGACAGGACCACATCTCTCTTTTTGCCTGCCTCCTCAGATCACCCAGCGCCAGCTTCTGGGTTGCTCAGCCTCAGCCGCCTGCTGGAGCCCCTGGATTTGGGTGGAGGTGACGAGGATGAGAATGAGGCAGTGGGACAGCCAGGAGGTCCCAAAGGGAACATGGCTTCAACCTCTCCCAGCACTGTTCCCCTGGCCCGAGCAAGCAGCTTGGAGGACCTAGTGTTGAAGGTTGCTGGTTCTCAGTGGATGAGGGTGGGCTGGCTGGGTTGGGTGCACAAGGAAGACTGGCACAACTTCTGGAAGGACGGTAGCAGAGTGCTCTCTGACTGTGTCTTTGTCATCCCTAACCTAACTTATCTAGGAGACATCCACAGTGGTACCCCCCCCAGAAGCTCCCAAGCCCGTACCCCAGGAGCAGTGGGCCATTCCTGTGGACGTCACCTCCCCTGTTGGCGATTTCTACCGCCTTATTCCCCAGCCGGCCTTCCAGGTAGAATGGCCCATGCTTGCTCCATCACCTCCTCCGCTACACCCTTGCTTCCTCTCCAGCAGAGGACAGATGCCTTCCAGGTCTCTGTCCTGGCCTTACTTCTCTCTGGTCTTCTCCCCGCTGCCCTGAGTGCAGCCCCCTCCTTTCTTCAGCCCCCATCTATTTCTCGCCCACAGTGGCCCTTTGAGCCAGACGTGTTTCAGAAACAGGCCATCCTGCACTTGGAACGGCACGACTCTGTCTTTGTGGCGGCTCACACGTCGGCGGGGAAGACGGTTGTGGCTGAATATGCCATTGCCCTTGCCCAGAAACACATGACGCGGTACGGTCCCTACCACCCCCTGCAGCCAGCCTTGCTGCTGCACCCTGTCGGAGTCTCATCTCTTCCCTTCCTCCCTCCCCTCATCCTTTCGAGGAGAGTTTGGGGGAGGATCTGAGACAGGGACCCAGAGGGACTTGAGATGGGAGAGAAGTTAAAAGAATGAAGGGTTAGTGGACTGCGTATTTCTGGGGTCATTATGAAGGCAGTTGGGGTGAAGAAGGGGACCATCCAAGCCCTGAGGTGTGCTTTGGGGGGGCGTGTCTCAGGGCAGAAGAGGAGGAGCTGAGCTTGGGCTGTGTGGACTGGGCAGCTAACTTCTTGCCCTCTCCCCAGCACCATCTATACCTCACCCATCAAGGCTCTGAGCAACCAGAAGTTCCGAGATTTCCGAAACACGTTTGGGGACGTGGGGCTGCTCACTGGGGATGTGCAGCTGCACCCGGAGGCCTCCTGCCTCATCATGACGACAGAGATCCTCCGGTGAGAAGGCGCTCGGTAGTGGTGGGTTTTGTTCAGAGGCCAAGGCTGTGCTGCCGAGTACCTCTGCTGAGGAGAGGGTGGAGACTGGAGCTGTGGGGACTCAGTTTGCGGCCTGTTCTTCCAGCTCCATGCTGTACAGCGGCTCAGATGTCATCCGGGACCTGGAGTGGGTCATCTTTGATGAAGTTCACTATATCAATGATGCTGAGGTGAGGGAACCCCAGGTCCCTCAGGCCTTTCCTCTGGAGACTGGACTAATTCAGTTGCTCCCTCTCCCACACATCCTTGGTTGCCTTCTTTGCCCCAAATGCAACCCTGTGCCGCTTCCCTGGGAGCAGGAGAGCAGCCCCCTCTGGGCCGCCGATGACTTGCCTTGCCCCTCCCCCCATGCCAGCGCGGGGTCGTGTGGGAGGAGGTCCTCATCATGCTCCCCGACCACGTCTCCATCATTCTTCTGAGTGCTACTGTCCCCAATGCCCTTGAATTCGCCGACTGGATTGGGTGAGACATGTGTCCTGAGTGTTTGGGTGAAGAGGGGCTGTAGTTTTCTTCCATAGGGACTGGGGGGAGATCACCACAGGAGAGCGCTCAGACATGGAGGGCGGGGAGAACATTTCGAATTGGGTGGCAATGGGGTGGCAGTGGGGTCCCACTTGGGCCCAAATCACTTTGCATGTTGAGAGGTGTGATGACGAGGACAGCTTTCTTATTTGGCTCCCAAAACAGACGGGGCAAAGCCAGAGGGGGAAGATGGTGGGAATGTGGGTCCCTTTCCACCCTCCCACCCAGTATGACTTCTCTTGCTCCTGACCCAGGCGACTGAAGCGTCGCCAGATCTATGTGATCAGCACGGTTGCCCGCCCTGTCCCCCTGGAGCATTACCTCTTCACGGGCAATAGCCCCAAGACCCAGGGAGAGCTCTTCCTGCTGCTGGACTCCCGGGGTGCCTTCCACACCAAGGGGTAAGCCAGAGATGGGGAGGAGTCAGGGTGGGCCCCTGTGGGGGTGACTGTGCTCACCGCCCCTCCCCATGTCCCAGGTACTACGCAGCAGTGGAGGCCAAGAAGGAGAGGATGAGCAAACACGCGCAGACCTTCGGGGCCAAGCAGCCCACGCATCAGGGTGGCCCCGCACAGGTGAAACTGCTCTCTGCCTGTCCCTGCTCTTTCTTTTTTTTCTTATTTGAAAGATCTATTTAAATGAGGCCAGAGGTGTGGTAGGTGAGAGGATTCAGCAGAGACAGGCAGACTGACAAAGTACACTGCTGAGGGGAGCAGCAGGCAAGACAGGAGAGGTCTTCCCGCTCCACGTGGGTCAGCTCCCTGGCAGGGGATCGAGCTTGTGCTGCAGTGGCTGCAGACAGCTTCATAATGCGGTGCTTTAACCCGTTGCACCACCAGGGAGAGCCCCTGTCCCTGTTCTTTCTTTCTTTCTTCATCCTCAGGGTCTAGACCTGAGTTTGAGCACTGCTTTACCTCCTTGCCCTTTGCACTGAACCCACTGGCCAGGGACTCAGCCTCGCCCTTTCTGCCTCCTTCCTCAGGACCGTGGTGTGTACTTGTCCCTCCTGGCCTCCCTCCGCACCCGTGCACAGCTGCCCGTGGTGGTGTTCACCTTCTCCCGGGGCCGCTGCGATGAGCAGGCCTCGGGTCTCACCTCCCTTGACCTCACCACGAGTTCAGAGAAGAGTGAGATTCACCTTTTCCTGCAGCGCTGCCTCGCTCGCCTCCGAGGCTCTGACCGCCAGCTTCCCCAGGTGAGGAGTGGACACTGGACACTGGTAGGGGTTGAGCTGTCTGTGATTGTACCCCTGACTGTGGGCCTCGGCCTCCCACAGGTCCTGCACATGTCTGAGCTCCTGCACCGTGGCCTGGGCATTCACCACAGCGGCATCCTGCCCATCCTCAAGGAGATCGTGGAGATGCTGTTCAGCCGTGGCCTGGTCAAGGTGCGTCTGCGGGTGGGAGAGGAACTCCAGGGCCTGCCCGGCCTCAGGCTGCCCAGAGGATGAAGGGGCAGTGTTTAGGCAGAATGGTGTGGTGGTCAAGAACCTGGGCTTGGGATCCCGGCAGCCTGGGTACATCCGAGTTGCTCAAGTCATTGTGTGACCCTGTGGAAGTGATATAGCCTCTGTGAACTTCGGGCTCCTGTCTTGCAGTGGGTCTAGATGAGATACAAGCAGGCAAATATTTAGAAGAGAAGCCCAAAGAGGGGGAAAGCATATGCGAAGTCTTTAGTTATCAGAAAAAATGCAAGTTGAAATATTCAGGGACGTACCATTAGATTGGTAAAATTCAGGAAGCTTGTTATTGCCAAGTTGCCAAAGACAGGCTCCTATAAGGGTCCTTGTATGCAGCCAGTCTAGAGAGCACCCTGGAAAAATGTACTCTGATTCTAAATTCCATTTCTGGGAATAAACCACAAGGAAATCCTCCCTGGTCCGTGAAGGAACAGGCCTGCTCTTCCTCAGCTACAAAGTAAGGCGTGCTCAGCCGGGCTGGATGTCCACACGCAGCCCCTTTGCCGACCTGTCCCGCCTCCAGGTCTTGTTCGCCACAGAGACTTTCGCCATGGGTGTGAATATGCCGGCCCGCACGGTGGTGTTCGACTCCACACGCAAGCACGACGGCTCCACCTTCCGGGACCTGCTCCCCGGGGAGTATGTGCAGATGGCAGGCCGGGCGGGGCGGCGGGGCCTGGACCCCACAGGCACCGTCATCCTGCTCTGCAAGGGCCGCGTGCCTGAGATGGCAGACCTGCACCGCATGATGATGGTGAGCCCGGGCTGCTGGAGGCCGCGTGTCACCCGGCTCTGGGACTGCTGGATTCTCTCTCTTCCAGCCCGCATCCCCTGTCCTTTTTTTCCCTCTTGCTTGGGAGAAGCCAAGGCATGCATGAGCATACCATGCAGGATGAGACCAGATCTCATTTCCTCTCACCTTTTCCCACAGTAAATATAGTGCTAGACAGGACTCTCTAGAGTCTATTTAGTTTCATCCCCTTAACCTGGCAGAGGAGATAAGCAAGCGGTGTGTTTAGGATTCCATGAGAGAGCTGGGACTAGATCTGCTGAGAAGAAAGAGACATAGTCTCCCTAGGGCTGACCTCACCGACTTCTCTCACCAGGGGAAGCCGTCCCAGCTGCAGTCCCAGTTCCGCCTCACCTACACCATGATCCTCAACCTGCTGCGCGTGGATGCCCTCAGAGTAGAGGACATGATGAAGAGGAGCTTCTCTGAGTTCCCATCCCGCAAGGACAGCAAGGTGAGAAGATTAGGGTGACTAGGCAGGACAGGGGAAGCCCGACTGGGAAGAGATAGATATCTGGAGGCCAGCAGGTGATGGTGGGGGTTGTGGCAGTTTGGGCCAGGAGATGGTCATTTCACGCCTTTTCCTGCTTTTGCTTAGGCCCATGAACAGGCTCTGGCTCAACTGACCAAGAGGCTGAGTGCCCTGGAGGAGCCCGACATGACCGGCCAACTGGCCGACCTGCCTGAGTATTACAGCTGGGGGGAAGAACTGACAGAGACGCGGAGCTTGATCCAGGTGAGTGTGTGTGAGTACTGAGGTGACAATGGAGTGGGGAGGAGGAAGAGAACAAGACATTCTGGGTGCTCCTGAAACCAGTCCCAGTGTCCCCCAATGTGTTCTCTCTTATCTCCTTTGTATATGTCCCTGCTCTTCAGCGACATATCACAGAGTCTGTGAACGGGCTGAAGTCTCTCTCAGCGGGAAGGGTGGTGGTTGTGAAGAATCAGGAGCATCACAATGCATTGGGTGTGATCCTGCAGGTGAGGGCAGTGGGAATGTGGACCCAGAGGGAGTGAAGATTAAGCCCTCCCTGTGGCTCCCTCACTTGGCAGGGGCAGGTTGCAGTTTCCATGCTCTCATTTTCCCCTCTTGCCCTGTTTTCCTTCCCATCATCCTGTCCTGACCACCTCCTTGCGCCTGTCCTAAATTCACTGATCGCTTGGCTTGGTGATCAGCCCACGGTGGGCTCTGGGCGGCTGCACCATGATCCCTGCCCGCGGCGGAGCTGGTCCCTACCTTTGGCCCAGCCTCCCTACTCCCCTAGGTCTCCTCGAATTCCATCAGCAGAGTGTTCACCACCCTGGTCTTGTGTGACAAGCCTACGTCTGAGGACCCCCAGGAGAAGGGGCTGGCCCCCCCAGATGTGCCCTACCCGGATGACCTTGTGGGATTCAAGCTGTTTCTACCCGAAGGTGAGACTGGGGCGTGTGTCTGGGTTCTTGTTGGCAGTGCAGGTGGCAGCGTGGTCCACAACAAGGCCTGACTCTGGTCTCCCCTTTTTTTTTTGTACAGGGCCCTGTGACCACACTGTGGCCAAACTCCAGCCAGGAGACCTGGCAGCCATCACCACCAAGGTGCTCCGGGTGAATGGGGAGAAGATCTTGGAAGACTTCAACAAAAGGCAGCAGCCAAAGTTCAAGTCAGAGATGCTGGGAGGAGCCGTATAATGGGGGTGGGCAGGTGGGGAGGGCGGTGTGACTGGGGAGGCCCCCTCTTCCTGTGGAAGAGAAACCTCTGGCCCCGGGGCCTTAAGACCTGCTCCTTCCCCAGGAAGGATCCCCCTTTTGCGGCTGTGACCACGGCTGTCCAGGAACTGCTGCGCCTGGCTCAGGCCCACCCTGCAGGACCCCCTACTCTTGACCCTGTCAATGACCTGCAGCTCAAGCATGTGTCAGTGGTAGAGGGGGGGCTCCGGGCTCGGAAGTTGGAGGAGCTGATCCGGGGGGCTCAGTGTGTGCACAGCCCCCGTTTCCCTTCCCAGGTAGGCCTGGACGCCAGCTCCCAAGTGGGGAGGGCGCTTCCCCTCCTGGTCCCGGTAGACGACCTGCCCCACCTCAGGCCTTGGCCTCAGTGTCCTTGCTGTGGCCAGAAGACTGATGTGCCATGGCCCATGGCTCTCTGCAGTACCTGAAGCTTCGGGAGCGAATGCAGATCCAGAAGGAGATGGAGCGGCTACGCTTCCTGCTGTCGGACCAGTCGCTGCTGCTGCTCCCCGAGTACCATCAGCGAGTAGAGGTGAGGGGCGGGGTGGGGCGCGGGGAGGGTGAGAGGGTCAGAGCTGGGAGAGCAGCAGGCTTCCGACACCGCCATCTTTCCAGGTGCTCCGAACCCTGGGCTACGTGGATGAGGCGGGCACTGTGAAGCTGGCAGGGCGCGTGGCTTGTGCCATGAGCAGCCACGAGCTTCTCCTCACCGAGCTCATGTTCGACAATGCGCTGAGCGCCCTGCGGCCGGAGGAAATTGCCGCGCTGCTCTCTGGCCTGGTGTGCCAGAGCTCCGGGGACTCTGGGGATCAGCTCCCGAGCACCCTCAAACAGGTATAGGACACCTACCCCCCTCTTCCTTGAGTGAAGCATTCTCAGTGTCCATCCCCAGGTATCCCCCAGTCATCCTGTCCAGCCCTGGAAGCACCCCTAAGAATGAGAATGGCTTTTTCCTCGACCTGGGCCTTCCCGTCCTGGAGTCCGAGGGCAAGCTTAACTTCTTCCTCATCTGCAGGGAGTAGAACGTGTCCGGGCTGTGGCCAAGCGGATTGGTGAGGTCCAGGTGGCCTGTGGCCTGAACCAGACAGTGGAGGAATTTGTGGGGGAGCTGAATTTTGGCCTGGTCGAAGTTGTGTATGAGTGGGCCCGGGGCATGGTAAGTAGCTGGTGCTTGGGGCTTTGTGACAGGCTGACTGGAGAGAGTTTGTCCAGGCCTACCACATTTGACTCTCACCTTGATTCCCCTACAGCCCTTCTCTGAGTTGGCAGGGCTCTCAGGGACCCCTGAGGGCCTGGTGGTGCGCTGCATTCAGCGTCTGGCCGAAATGTGTCGCTCGCTGCGGGGGGCAGCCCGCCTGGTAGGTGAGCCCGTGCTGGGTGCCAAGATGGAGACAGCAGCTACCTTACTACGGAGGGACATTGTCTTTGCTGCCAGCCTTTACACTCAGTGAGAGACCTATGTAAAAATGTTAATAATAAAACAGCAAAGCACCTGAGTCATGAGGCATCGACAGGGATAACTCTGATCAAAGACACAGCAGGGAGAACCACTTAGAAATACGCCTTTATCTGTGTACACAGACAGGTCCAGCCCCTCTGAGGCTTCAGTCAGTCCTTGGGGGAGGGTGTCTTGGGTGATGGGAGGTCCTGGGTCATGGCTTCCACGTACCACTCGGGCAGGAAGGCATGGGGTGCATCTCGATGTTCAGACACTGTGACTGGACCGCCAGGCTCCCAGGAGAAGAGGTGGACAAGCCTGGGGACAGATGGAGTGATGAGTGAAGGTGGAGACAGCTTCTGAGACCCAGCGGGGACTAGGGGGGTTAAGGCCTCACCTGGGGTCATCCTGGACAACTGTGTTCTGAGCAAAGCTAAGGAAGGCAGCACAGAAGTTCATGCACACAGAAGGATTCCAGCCATCGTGGTCATTCTGGAGAAAGCAGAGGAGGAGCTGGCAGACTGGCAATGCGGGCAAGGAGAGAAGGGGAAGGCAGGCTGCGGCCTTGTACGCTGGGCCCATGGTTGGGAGGGCTGGGGGATTTTGCAGGGGTCCATACAGGTGGCTCCATGCAACTTACCCTGACGTATTCAAACATCCTCATGGTGGGAAAGGTCTTGAGAGAACAGACGAAACCCTCTGGGTTGCGGAAGCCAGCCACAACATTTGGGACCCCTGGGAGAAATGACTGAGCCCACCATTTCAGCAGCTTGTGTCTGTCAGGAAAGGCAAGGAGTCAATGGGACCACTCCTGCACCCACCAGCCTCACTGTCTATCCCCACAAGTCCTTCTCCCAGCTGTCGCTTCTAGGCTCTCGCCCCATCTGCCCCCTCCTGAACCTGTAGAAGTTCTTCCACTGGCCAGGGCTGTGCATCTCTTTGGAGGTCTTGAGCTCCACATAGCAGGTGGGGGGCTGTGGGGATGGGGCCTTGGGGTCTGTGCAGTCTACCTCCCCCGAGAAGAGCAGGGGGTGGTTCCCTAGGCGGCTGCGTAGTACAGAGCAGAAGGCCACGTTGGTGTTAACCTCCCCAGAGGGATCCGGGGAACTTCCAGGTTTGTCTGCACAAGGAGAGAAGCAGCAGCGGCAGTGGGGGCTGGGAATCTGGGGGAGGAGGATGGGGCTACAGAGCAGGGTCAACTCACCTGCACACATGTACTGCTCGAACTTGTACCCCATATACATGAACTCCCGTAAGAGGGGAGGCCGGGAAAGCCTCTGAGCCCGAGCAGCTGGTGTCTCTACTTCACTCAGGTACAGTGTCCCCTGGAACCGGGTAGCTGCCAGCTGCCAGCCCTCCTGTCGCTCATACGGTGTCGTCAGCAATTTTGTCAGGTGTCCCCGCCATGTCACTATGGCCCCTGCCAGCCAGCCTGGACCCCTGAGAGGGAAACAAACTGAAGGTCTGATAGAAGCATCATCTCAGATATTCCCCAAAAGACTATTAAGTTCCTTGTAAGGAATGAACTTCAGCTCTGGTTCTCTTAATTTTAGGTTAGGTACAAATTTCTAGATCTACTTGTGTACGATGCTTTGCTCACCCCTCCAGCTGGCCTCGGTGTTCCAGGAGCCAGCGTAGCAAATGGTCCAGCCTCTCTTGGATGGCCTCATCCCGGGGCTGGTATCGATCAGGGTATCCATCTCTGAGATCAAAGCCCGGGCCTTGACCATTGGTGGGTGGTGGGCTGTAATAGCGCAAGGCTCGAGCGTCTCCATGGTACTGGCGTTGTTCATCCAGGGAGAAGCAGCCCAGTTCAGAAGGGCGCCGGTAGAAAGGAAAGGGCCCAGAATAGAGGGCAGGGTCTGTAGGCAGTGATGGAGCTGGGTGGGGGATCTTGCTAGGTGGCTCAGCTACCTCTGGCGTCCCAGGTCCTCTCTTAGTCCCTCTGGGCTCCATCAGTCCTAAAGTGGGTGAGTGCGTGAGGAGCTGGGATGCTGCCCTTTGCCATAGGAGGCCTGGGGAAGGAGAGCTCCGGATCAGGAGTCTGGTTTCTTGATGGCCAGGCCCTTGTCTTGAAACACAGAGACCCCAGCCCTTCAAAGAGAACCATAGCCAGGTACATGGAAGCTAAATCGACAATTAAAGAGTCACCCCTCCCTGGTCTCAACTAAGGGGCACAGGCCAAAGCACCAAAACACAGTTGGGCTGACTGAGTGAAGAAGCTACGTTAGCAACAACATAAGTCACCTGCTCAATAGAACTCCCAGTTCCCAGAAGCTAAAGCTGTAAATGGATAGGGTGGATCTGAACAACCATCCTTGTATGCTCTGCATAGCTAGATACATTCATCTGCCCCAATTCTTAAGAACGTTTTCCTTGCAAACAGTAGCAAGTTCACATTGGGAGGCCCAAGATTCTGACAACTTTCCCAGAGTTAACTGGTTCCTCAGGTCAAGTCCTGAATCTTGATTCTTTAAAAAAACTCACCTTTTTGCTTGCCTCGATTTACTTAAGCCAACATGCACCTTCCACCTATACCCCAGATTCTCCAAAGGCAGGGAGGCTAGGAGGTGTGATGGGGCTCACATCAAGGACCCGGTTCCCTCAAACCCCGCCAGCTTCGATGTCCACTTCCGCAGGGTTATGACGTCATGGCAGGCAGGCCAGGAGTCCCAGAGGGCTGTACAGGTAGTTCCCCCAGCCCAAGGGTTGCTGACGCAATCACTCAGCGACGGCGAGGGGGATAAACTGCTGGCGGAGGCGGGGGTGTGAGCACAACGCGTGGTCTCCCGGCGCCCCCCCGCACCGCCAGGAGTCCCCGGAAGTGACTGATGTCTCGAGAAGCCAATCAGCAGCAGAGGCGTGGCGACCGGCGGCGGTAAGGCCGCGTTGGCATACGCCCTCCCCGCGAAGGTCCGAGAGACGCCAAGTTGACGCTCAACGTCACTAAGCTGCGCCGGAAAATTCTATTTTGGTGATGTCTTTGCTCTACGCCTGCCTTCTCCCGGCACCGTAAGCTCTACAGGGATATGAGCCGAAAGAGGCATAGTCTGGTCCAGGAGACCTTTGGATTGAAGAGGCGTCGGGAGCGAGGCCCCACGGAGGCAGATCCTTTGAGGGGCGAGTCAGGTAACCATGGCAACCCCAGACAGCGCGACCTAGGCTTGGTAACCCCGAAGAACGGCGCCTCCACTGTCGAGCCCCCCACCCCCTTGCCGCTGTTCGCGTCTCAGTGCGGGTCTCTCTGCTCAGGGTCGGCGCGTGCCGCCGTGGCGGAGCTGGTGCAGCTGTTCCCGCGGCGTCTGTTCGAGGATGTTCTGCCACCCATTGCGCTCAGGAGCCAAGTGTACAGCCTTGTGCCGGACCGGACAGTCGCTGACCGGCAGCTGGTGAGGGGTGTCACTCATCGAAGCCTCTTCCCGCACTCGCGGTCACACCGAGGGCCCCTTCACTCAGTTGGCCAGCCATTCTGCCATCGGGCCAAGTGTTAGGTCTTTATGCTTACAAATCCGGATGAAGACTCAAGCAGTAGAAAGCAGGCCAAATCGCGGAGGCGGAGGAGCAAAGTTAAGGGGGAAACTGAGTCACGGGTCATGATTTGAGCCTTCAGCACTGGGAATGTGGGCAGACAGCAGATTTAGACCGGCTTTGTGCATGGGTGTAGTCTCCATCTTATATTGAAGGTGGTGACCTGGTAGAGAGTTACACAGGCAATGGTGTGTTTGGACCAGCATCGCGGAGGTAGTGAGGTGAGACAGGGGCATCACTAGAAGCTCTTGCAGTGAGAACTGCAAAGGCCTAAGTTGAGGGGGGGCTATATAGTAGGGAGGGAGCAGATGGATGAGGGTGAGGGACGTGAACAGTAGGAAGAGGGAAGAAACCAGATTTTCCAGATGACAGACTGAGTACATAACGTAGGAGGAGCTCATGGAGTTGTCCCAGGCAGGTGTTGATTTTGACTGTGTACAAGTAGACTTGGAGATGCTTGTGGAGCATGCAAATGCGCAGAGGACACTTGAATGTGAGGATTAGGAGAGACCTCTGGGCCAGTGATAAAGAATTGGAAGTCATTGATATATGAGCTGTGGTTCACTTTGGGGATGCTGGTGAAATCGGGTAGGAAGAGTGATTAGAGATGTGATATTTAACCTTTTAAAAAACTTAAGAATTTAAAAAAAAAAAAACTTAAGAATTTACCAAATGTTATGACTCTCTAGAGAAATATATGTATAGCATATACATGTAAGGTATCTGTACCATTTCTTTTGGGGAGGGAGGTGGTGGTGGTGCATGTTTCACAGATCCTTTCATGCACAAGGTTAAGGAGCCCAAGTTTACAGTGAAAGATGTTAGAGCTGAATTCACTGTGCTGGGAGACAACAGTATTTAAGGCACCTTTTTCCAAATCTCATCTTGAGTTCTAGCTATATCAGAATTACCTGGACTGCTTATTAAAAAAAATACAAGTTCCTAAAAAAAAGAAATACAGGTTCCTGGGACTCATTCAATGCTAATGAATTGAATCTTGTTGTAGGATCTGGGAATCTATATCTTTTAACTTCTGCCCTCAGTTGACTGTTAATATGCCTAATCCTTGAGACCCACTAATAGAATGGGAAAGCAGAGGATGAGGACTCTATGAAAGAGATTGAGAAGAAATTGCCAGAGTCAGGAGGAGCCCAGGAAGAGGTTTTTTTTTTTAAAGTAGAGATTTTCAGGATAGAGTAATGTCAGTGTAAAAAGCTGTGATTCAAGGCAGTTGTCTGTGAAAAGATCAAGTAAAATAATACCCAAATCCTGTCCACTGGATCTAGCAGATAGAGGACTAATGACACACTGTCAAGAGGAAAAGGAGGAAGAATAGGAAGATGGAGATTAACTGGGGAAGATGAGTCACATGGAGCTTTTTTTTTTTTTTT
>NW_004567156.1:1324599-1349340 GCF_000260355.1 Condylura cristata
CGAAGTACACTGCTGAGGGGAGCAGCGGGCGGGTCAGGAGAGGTCTGCCACGCCATGTGGTCACCACGGGGCAGGCGGAATCGAACTCATGCGGAAGTGGCTTTAGCTTCTTAGTACTGTGCTTTAACCTGCTGCGCCACCAGGCAGGGCCCTGGCTTGCCAATTTTAATGCTCTTTAAAAAAACTGACACTCTGCCTTGTTTCTCTCTTATATGAATGTTTTCTATTCCATTAATCTGTTTCCCTTTCAATGTTGGGCTTATTTACTATTAACTTTCACCTTCTTTTCCAAAGTGTGCATGTCAAGCTGTAATTTCCCTGTAAGTACTTAAGTATTAAGATATCTATGTATAAAGACATCTCTCTCTCTACATATATATATCTGTACACACACACAGACATTACAAAATACACACACATATATCTCTGAAGTTTTGATACATATTTTCACTATTGTTCAGTTCAAAATATCTTCAAACTCTAAATTTTCTTTGACTCATTGAATTAATTATAAGTGTAAGTCTTAATTTCTAAACATTTTCTTGTCACCTTATAGTTACTGACTTCTGACAGAAATAATATTAATAACATATACAATATGATTTCAGGTGTCTGAAACTTACTGAAACCTGTTTTGTGATGTATGGTGAGGTTTGCTAAATGTTCTATATATTTTTGAAATGTATGTGTATTATTCAGTTAATTTCTTAGTAATTAAAGTTGTTACTGAAATCTGTTTCCTCACTGATTATTTTGTCTGCCCTGAGTTTATGAGTTGAGTTAATATACTTTTTTGACTGTGGGTTTTGTTACTGGTTTGAAATGATTCCTGAGAGCAGGCTTGTGACGATTTTATCTTAGTGTTTGACATAGGATTGGCCTTAGAAATGACGTAGTGATTGTTTGTGAGATGAGGTTGGTGGCTGGGAGGATAGATAACTAATTGGAAAAGACTCTTTGGTAGTGATCCACCTGATTCTCTCCCCAAAGTTTTCCCTCTATTTAGAGAAAAACTCCCCACTTCTGATTAAAAAAATCTCCATGCCCAAAACTGCCCAGAATATAGTAGAGCATCTCATCCTGACACCCTTCTTTTCACTCCCATCTCTCTGGAGACAGAAGGAGCTTCAAGAGCAGGGGGAGATCAGAATCATCCAGCTAGGCTTCGACTTGGACGCCCATGGAATTGTCTTCGCCGAGGACTATAGGACCAGAGTGCGTGTGACATGGGTGGAGGGGAAATGGGCAGGGAAATTGGGGAAAGGAAATAAAGAGAAAATCTCCCCCGCCCCACACTTCACAGAGAGGGCACAGGGCTTTGGTAAGTGGTATTATGAGGGAGAGGACGAGGAGAAAAGCAGAAGGGAAAACAGGAAGAGAGCTGTCCTGGGGATAGAGGTTGGTGGAGGGTGAAGGTGGGGCCAGACTGCATCTCTCATTTCTGCTTCCAGGTCCTCAAGGCCAGCGATGGCCGGCCGTATGCTGGGGCAGTACAGAAGTTTCTCACTTCCGTGCTTCCAGCCTGTGGGGACCTAAGTTTCCAGCAGGACCAAATGACACAGACCTTTGGCTTCAGAGACTCAGAGATCACGTGAGACTTGGGGGACAAACAAAATGTGCCGGCATCTGGTATTTCCCTGTCTCCCTCTAGCCACAGCATTGATAGTGCTAAGACTGACTCCTCGTCCACCAGGGAACCACCTCTTCCAGCTTGCTCACTCCCCCACCATCTAGTCTTGACCTTTTCCTTCCTTATTGTTAAGTGACCTAAGTTTATACTCCTCCCTCTAATCTTTCCAAGGATTTTAGTCTTGGAAAAGGCCAAAGGCCCTGGACTAAAATTCAGGCAATCTGGGTCGCTAATTAAATGCATACAGAGGCCTGGCAGCAACCATAATGCTTGATATAAATAAATACAGAGAATAAAGATTAGAGTTGGAATACCCCGGAACATTGAAAAGAATAATAGCTTGCAACGGTTAAATTAAAAATATCACTTCAAGAAGCTTTATCTAACTCAGGCTTCCTACTTGGTAACCCGTGGAAAATGCAAAAACATCTTCAAATCTCCTTTTCAGTAAGATGTGGGAGGACCCATGGTGGGGCAGGCGTAGGCAGTGGCAGGAGCCCAGAAAACATTTTTTATTTCTCCCCTGGGGTGGGACTGAGCATGTGTCCATGCATGTGACAAGGGAAGGCTTCCCAGAGGAGAAGCTGTTTGGTGAGCAAGTAATAGTAAAAGGTAAAGTAAGAGTGGGGGCAGGCTGGCCCGATGCAGCAGGCCGACACACGCTGCTGTGAGCTGTGCCCTGCCAGGGACAGGCTTCTGTTATCAGCAGCTTTGCATGGCTGCCCGTGTTTCTGGGAATTTAGTGTCCAAACGGGAATGGGTGGGGGAGGAGAGAGGGCCCTCTGAGCCAAGGCCTCCTCTCCTGGTTTCCTAACCCCCTTAGGCAGCTGGTGAACGCTGGCGTCCTCACGGTCCGAGATGCTGGGAGCTGGTGGCTAGCGGTGCCTGGAGCTGGGAGGTTCATCAAATATTTTGTTAGAGGTATCCTGTCTGCTGCTCCCTTAGCCCTTCGAGAGCCACCTTTGGTGGCTTCTCAGGCCTCCAGGCCCCAATCACTGTCCCCCTGTCCAGGACGCCAGGCTGTCCTTGGGATGGTCCGGAAGGCCAAATACCGAGAGCTGCTCCTTTCAGAGCTCCTGGGCCGCCGGGCACCTGCCGCGGTGCGACTTGGCCTCGCCTACCACGTGCACGACCTCATTGGGGCCCAGCTGGTGGACTGGTGAGTCGCGCGCAGCCCCTGGCAGATCAGCGCAGTGACCCAAAGCTGCATCTCGCCTCCCTGCCCCATGCCTCATTCCGTAGTGCAGCCTAGCGACTCCTGGGCGCTTCCTTGCCTGGGAGCCCGGCTCCAGCCTTGTCTTTCCCTTGCAGTGTCTCCACCTCTTCTGGAACCCTCCTCCGCCTGTCAGAAACGTGAGGATTGTGCGTGTTGTTGCTCACCTCCCCTGAGCGGGCTATGGAGCGCCCATCAGTGGCCGAGACTGGTCACCTTGGGAAGGACAGGCGCCAGTATGAGGCGCACTTGCATCCGTGCAGAGGGCCAAGCGTGACTGTACTGTTTACCTGGGCTCTGACCCGGGATGGGGTGTGGGCAGTGCTTTTCTGCCCTCCATGGCAATAGAGCCGAAACCGTTTCAAGGCCACAGCTACTGCTTTCATGCAGCAAGGTGCTGCTGCTATTGTGTTGGGATAGGAAAGTGGGGTGTCCGGGGTAGCTGGTAAAGGAGCATGGGGCTCTCTTCTTGAAGTGTTGGGTTCAAACTGCCAAATAAAATACTCCTGCCTATGATGCTTTCTGATTGTCTTTTATTTCATGTCATGTGTATGTTTGGGTGTTTTGCTTGGGGGTAGGCGTAAAATCAAAGTTGGGCCCTAGCTTTTCCTCATTGTTCAGAAAAGGAACGGTGAGGTGAATTCTCCTGGTGGGGTGGTGGGGATGACCCCTATCTGCGAAACTTCTTTTTTAAAAGATTTTATTTATTTATGCATCCAGAACTGGGGTATAGGGCAGAGGCTCAGTGGTGGTGAGAGACAGAGTGGGGAGCAGAACAGGCAGATCCACAAAGTACACTGCTGAGGGGAGCAGCAGGTGAGAAAGGAGAGGTCTGCTGTGCCATGTGGGTCAGCTCCCTGTTGGGGGATCGAACTCGTGCAGAAGCGGCTGTTGATAGCTTTGCAGTGCTGCGCTTTAATCTGTTGTGCCACCAGGGAAGGCCCTAAACTGCTAAACTTCTAGTGCCTACAAAAAGCAAAGCCTATCTGGGGTAGTTCAGTTTTTGTGGGGGCTATAGTAAGAGACGGGGGCCTCTGACCCTCACTTGGTTGCACCTTGACCCAGGAGTTGTGTGTCTCTAGCCACAGGCACTCTGTGGACACAACCAGTCAGGGGAGGTGCCCGTGTGCTAGGAGGAAAGGGGTTAATGGTAGACAAGCTCTATCTCTGGGCCATGGTTTCCTCAGATTCCTTCAGGAATCCAGGTGTCCAGGGTGTCCCCTCCCCCCCAATACTGGGCCTGGGGCCAGTTGCGTTTCTTAATTATCACGTGGTTTCCCGGCTTGGCTGGGGTAGGGGAGGAGCAAGGTCCAGAGTCAGTTTGTTCCAAGCCTGGGGTTGACCAGAAAGGAGCAAACAGACTGAGGGGTCTGATCCCTCTTGGGGCCTGCAGTCATGAGGCTCCTCTGGGGCCTTATCTGGGCGTTCAGCTTCTTTGCCTCATCTCTGCAGGAGCCCAGGTCCTGGAAGCAGGATGCTGGAGTGCTTGAAACGGGGGCAGGGCTGGCAGTGGGAGAGTGGGCATGGTTGGGGTGGTGTGGTGAATGGAGACCCCCACTGATATGCACCTCTTCTCCTCAGGTTGCTCCTGTTTGCTCCTTCTGTGGTTCGCCTGGGGGTCCCCCTGTCAGTGGGGGTACAGCTCCAGGATGCTACCCGGGGGCAGGTGGTGCAAGGGTCAGTGTTCCTGAGGAATCCATCTGAGAATAATGCTCACTGTTCCCCAGAAGTGGCCTTCACCGTCAGTTCAGAAAAAGACTTCGTACTCCTGAGTCTCCAGGTAATTGGACGCCACCCTCCCTGCTGCTGGGCACCTTCCTTCGTTCCCCCGTCTTGTCATTGCCTTTGGGAGTTGAGCTAAGCCTGGTTTGCTGTCCTGGCCTCCTCTTGTCCTTCCTGAACGGTCTTCTTTCCTGGTTCAGCTCCAGTTTCTCATTTTCCTTCTATTTCTCATCTGCTGCTTCTCTCCTGACAGATCCCCCTGAAAGGGGAGAACTGTGGCCTCAGTAACCTCCACAGAGGCCCCAATATCCAGCTGATGGCCCAGTCATCATGGTTGACACAGGCTCTGTCAAGAAAAACAGACACTCAGGGCATCAACCTGCTCTTCTCCTCTCGCTGGGGACACCTCTTTGTGCAGACTGACCAGCCCATCTATAACCCTGGCCAGCGGGGTACGTCTTTGCCAGGACCTTAATTAACCCTAACTCCCTCTCAGCTTAAGTGCTTAAGAGATGTGATGTCCCTTAAGAGACGTGATGTCCCTTAAGTGAGATAACCAAAAGTGCCATCTGGGAAGCTGCTTAGGAAACATTCGTTCTTCACCCTGGTCCTTGGAGGGAGGTGGGAGGGCTGGGCCCACCTTCCTCGTGAACATCTCACCTCTCTCACCTGCCCTCTTAGTTCGGTACCGGGTCTTTGCTCTGGATCAAAAGATGCGCCCAGCCACTGACATCCTCACGGTCACTGTGGAGGTGAGTCCCTGACTTCTGACCTTCTTGACGCTGGCTGCTGACTGATTGCCCACCCGTAATCCCTTCTACTCCCACACAGAACTCTCATGGCCTCCTTGTGCAGAAGAAGGAGGTGTTTACGTCTTCGTCCATCTACCAGGGTGACTTTGTGATCCCGGACATCTCAGAGTAAGCTGGCCCCGTGTAGGAGTGCCTGGATCACTGCCTCCTTCCTGTCTCCCTTTACTCTCTGATACACAGAGTCCAATCCCAGGCCCCCTGAGCCCTGGTTCACCCTGTGGTCATCTGGGGAGCAAGGTGCCCGGTTCCCCTCTGTCACAAGGGCTGAGTCCTTGTCTTGTCCCTCCTCAGGTCAGGGACCTGGAAGATCTCAGCCCGCTTCTCAGATGGCGTGAACTCCAACAGTAGTACCCAATTTGAGGTGAAGAAATATGGTGAGCCCTGGAGCTAGGCGGAACGGCGATTCCTTTTCTGAAGGGAATAAGGGGTGGTGAGGCAGAACTGTGTATATAGGTGGGCGGGGGTAGGAATGTGGGGATGTGCGTGGTAGGAAGAACAAGGTGCCCCAGCCCTGGGGGAGGAGCATTTTTAAAGGATCTTTCATTCGAGTCTGACGTGCCTATCTCTTCACCCGGGGTCAGTTCTGCCCAACTTTGAGGTGAAGATCATCCCTGAAAAGCCCTACATCCTAACAACACCTGATTTTCTTGATGAAATCCAGTTAGACATCCAAGCCAGGTAACGCCCGCCCCATGGGGCCTGCACCAAACCTCCCCATTCAGCATCAATGTACAGTGCAGCCCTGCTTCCCTCGCTCCCAGACCCTTCCGGCATGTTCTGCAGCCCTCAGCCTGCCCCTCCCCACTCTCTCTGTGGCGGCAGGTACATCTATGGGAAGCCGGTGCAGGGAGTGGCCTATGTGCGCTTTGGGCTCTTGGGTGACAATGGTAACAAGACTTTCCTTCGAGGACTGGAGAGTCAAGTCAAGGTGGGAAGGAGGGTTGAGGTGTGAGAGAAGAGCAGGGGGTATGGGAGACTCAGGTCTTACTGTGTCCTGTCTCCTCCTTTGCCCCAGCTGGTAGATGGCCAGTGCCACATTTCCCTCTCAACGCCTGAGGTTCAGGGCGCCCTGAAAAAGCTTGATATCACCCACCTGCCAGGGCAGCGCCTCTATGTCGCGGCAGCTGTCATCGAGTCTCCAGGTGGGTGGCTTCCTCCAATTGTGACCCAGAACTGGCTCCCAGCTTTCTAGCACGCTTCTTACCCCTATCTCAGCTCCAAAGGCAGGACAGCTCCGGGACACAGACTCCAACTGTATTTCTGGGGAGAGGGCACCTTCCTCCTGGCTCATTTTATTTTTTGCTCATGCATGCACCCATCTGTCCATCTCTCCACTCATCCTCCTATCTGCTCCTCCCTCCAGACATGCGTTAGGCATCACCTGTGTGGGTCCTGTGTGACCCCTTCAAAGCTGGTGTCTTGTTCGCTGTCTTGGGGTGGGAGACACTTGAGCTCTTCCTCACCCCATCTCCTTGCTCTCCTGTCCTCTCCTTAGGCACTTTGTCCTCCACCTCTCTCTATCCTATATCTTGCAGGGGGAGAGCTAGAGGAGGCCGAGCTCACATCCTGGCGTTTTGTGTCCTCTCCCTTCTCCGTGGATCTTAGCAACACCCAGCGACACTTCGTGCCAGGGTCCTCCTTTCTGCTGCAGGTTTCTTCCAGAAGGGGGAGGGTGTGTGGGAGGAGGGGGTGTTCGCCAGGAGGGTACAAGGCCTTGCTGACCACTGGCTTTTACCTGCCCCTTTGTCACCGCCTAGGCCCTGGTCCGTGACATGTCGGGCTCCCCAGCTTCTTATGTTCCTGTCAAAGTTTCTACCACGTTGTCTTTCCCTGATTCTGCTTCTATAACCCGAAACCATGAAGAGCACACAGACAGCAGCGGCCAAGTCATCATTCCTATTGTTATCAATCAGAAGGCCTCAGAAGTGCAGTTCTTGGTGGGACTCCCACACACAGGGGGCAGGGCATGAGGGGCCAGCTGCCTCCTGAGGGGCCACGGCCCAGGGCGGGGGGAGGAGCTCAGGGCCTGTGTCCTTGCCGCTGACCCTACCCTGCCTCTGTCCAGGTGTCTGCAGGCTCTCCCAATCCAGCCATAGCCAGTCTCCTTGTGAAAGCCCCCAGCTCGGGAGGCCCTGGATTTCTGTCCATTGAGAGGCTTAATCCTCGACCGCCTCGTGTCGGAGATACTCTTAACCTGAACCTGCAAACCGTGGGTGTCAGTCAGCCCAGCTTCCCCTATTACTACTACATGGTATGCACGGGCCAGGCCGTTGTGGGGAGGAAGGGCGGCAGGGAGGGGCTTCTGCAGCAAAGAGCCCTGAGGAAACCGCTCTTGGCCCAGATCATATCCAGGGGCCAGATCATGAAGGTGAATCGAGAGCCCAGGCGGACCCTGACCTCAGTCTCCATATTTGTGGACCATGACCTGGCACCCTCCTTCTACTTTGTGGCCTACTTCTACCACCGGGGCCTCCCAGTGGCCAATTCCCTGAGAGTGGACGTCCAGACCGTGGACTGTGAGGGCAAGGTAATGGCATTGATGGGGATGGAGGTGTGTGTATGTGTTGGGAGGGTTAAGAGAATAATTGGGAATAGGCCATGGGTTTAGTTTGGGGCACATTAAGGATGCACAGGACTGAAAATTGTCCTTACCCTGCATGCCCCAACCTCCCGCCGCTGCCAGGTGGAATTGAAGGTGGACGAGAACAAGAATTATCTTCCTGGGGACCAAATAAAGCTTAAGCTGCACACGGATTCTCCAGCTCTAGTGGCTCTGGGAGCTGTGGACACGGCTCTGTATGCTGTGGGTAGCACATCCCACAAACCCCTCGACATGGCTAAGGTATGTCAGGGCCCTCTCTCCAGCCCCCCTGCCCCTATGACTCATGATCCACTGCCCGGAGTCCTGAGCCTTGACCCCTGGAGCTCACTCAGGCTCCCCAGCAGCACCCCATGCTCACCCTCCCGCCCCTCCCCCAGCTCTTTTATCAAGCCTTCCCCCGCCTCCACCATGGTCTCCATTTCTCTCTTCTCTGTCTCTTCTCATGCGTGTCCATTCTCTGCCCTCGTTGCCCATCTGAGTGACCCTGCCTGCCCCTCAGCCCTGCCGGTCTCTCTGACATTCTGCCTTTTCTTGCCAGGTCTTCGAAGTTATGAACAGCTATAACCTTGGCTGTGGTCCTGGGGGTGGGGACAATGCCCTTCAGGTGTTCCAGGATGTGGGGCTGGCCTTTTCTGATGGAGAGCGCTTTACCAAAGCCAGAAAAAGTGAGAACAGGGGGAGAGGAGGAGTGGGTGGTGAGACAGAAGGAAGGAGGAGCGGCCAAGGGCAAGATGGGAGGAAGAAGGGCAGGAAGGCTGTGCCAGGTAGGGGAGCAGGGCTGGTTGGTGCGAGGCTGCACACCCTACTTGCCCACCTGCTCTCTACCAGGTCTAAGCTGTCCCAAGGAGAATAAAACCCGGAAAAAAAGAGACGTGAACTTCCAAAAGGAGATGAGTGAGAAGTGTGAGTTGTGGGTGCCCATGAAACTCCGCTTTGGCCAGGGTCAGGATGAACACCTCTCTCTCTCTCGGCTACTCTGCTCCTGAGTGAGCTAGGATATGGTATTAGGGGCCAGAGGTCCATGTTCTGGGGCTGAAGGTGGCTGGGATGGGTGGGAGGCCGTCCTCTGCTGGCCTCTCAGTGAGTCCTGGTCAGGGTGGGATAAGGTGTGTCTCCTTTCTGTTCCCTCATACTAACCCTCACTTGGCCCTGCAGTGGGCCAGTATTCTTCCCCAGTGGCCAGGCGCTGCTGCCAGGATGGGCTGACACGGCTGCCCATGATCCGCACCTGTGAGCAGCGGGTAGCCCGCGTGGGAGATCCGGCCTGCAAGGAGCCCTTCCTGTCCTGCTGCCAGTTTGCTGAGGCCCTGCGCAGGAAGGCCCGGGCCAGGGAGCCCGGGAGCCTTGCCCGAAGTGAGGGGCTGAGTGGGGCTGGGAGACAGGTGGGGGTTTCTGGAAGGGCCAAGTGGGCCCCTCCAAACTCCCCTCCTCCTCACTCCCCCAGTCATGGAGACGCTGCAGAAGGAGGACCTGATTGAGGAAGATGAAATTCCTGTGCGCAGCTATTTCCCGGAGAACTGGCTCTGGAAAGTGGAAAGAGTGGACGGCTTCCTCCAGTGAGGGCCTGGGGTGGGGCTGGCCCTGCCTTTGGCCTATGGTGTCTGGGCAGCCCAGGATGTGACGGGCTTCTCACCTTTGTGCCCACAGATTGCTACAGACAGTCCCTGACTCTATCACCACATGGGAGATCCATGGTGTGAGTCTGTCCAAAACCAAAGGTGAGGGCACCCAGACTGGGCCTGAAGCTTCACATCCTCCACCCTCACCCCCTCCCCCCGACTCAGACATCTTGCTTAGCCCTTTGCTCTTAGTATAGGAAGGGGACCATTAGAGTGGGGAAGTCTGCACCAACATGCACCCATATGTGTGGGCTGGTGGGCCAGGCAGCAGGGATGGGGGTGGGCAGAGCTGGATCACTCCCTGGACTTCCCTCTGGGGACCCTGGGGCCTCGATGCCCTAGGCCTCTGACCTCTGCCCTCCCCGGCCCCATCCATCAGGCCTATGTGTGGCCAAACCCATCAAGATCCAAGTGTTCCGAGAGTTCCACATGCATCTCCGCCTGCCTGTTTCCATCCGCCGCTTTGAGCAGCTTGAGCTTCGGCCTGTCCTCTACAACTACATGGAGAATAATCTGACCGTGAGGCCCTTGGGAGCTTGAGACCATGGGGAAGCTGTGTCAGAAGCTGGGGTGGGGCGCCTCTCTGGGCTGGGGCTCTGGCCAGCGCCCTCTTCCTATCCCCAGGTGAGCGTCCACGTGTCACCAGTGGAGGGACTGTGTCTGGCTGGGGGTGGAGGGCTGGCCCAGCAGGTGATGGTGCCTGCAGGCTCTGCCCGGCCCGTTGGCTTCTCGGTGGTGCCTATGGCGGCTGCTGCTATACCCCTGAAGGTGGTGGCTCGAGGGCTAAGGGACACCCCTGTGGGGGATGCAGTATCTAAGATTCTACAGATTGAGGTGAGTGGGACATCCCTGAGTCCAGGCCCCCAGACTCCCAGATTTACTCCCCCGCCCCACCCCTGGCTCCCTCCCTCCTGGCCAAACCAGAGGCCCAGCAGCAAGGCCCGGTGCCTCAGTCTGGTGCCTCTCCCACAATTCTGGCCCAACTCTGAAGTTCAGCTCCGGTCCTGGGAATCTGCGCAGGCAGCGTAAGCTGCGGTTTTGCGTGACTCACAACCGTGTCTCCCCCGAGGCAGAAAGAAGGGGCCATCCACCTGGAGGAGATTGTCTATGAACTCAACCCCCTCGGTGAGTGACATGCCGCCATCAGCATCCTGAGGGGTCGCAGGTGGTGGGGGGTGTGGGACAGATTGCCAACCTGCCCTATCTCCCCAGACCACAGAGCCCGGACCTTGGAAATTCCTGGCAACTCCGACCCCAATATTATCCCCGATGGAGATTTCAGTAGCTTTGTCAGGGTCACAGGTGGGAGTGTCCTCTTTCCCTTCCCAGGCCACACTGAGATTCGTGTGAAACCCTTGACCCCTGTTTGACCCCACGACCCTCTAACCTAGGCTCCCCAGACCTGCTCGCCAATCCATAATCCTCTCCCCCTCTTATAGTGGAAGATCCACTGGCCACTTTGGGCTCTGAGGGGGCCTTGTCACCGGGAGGCCTGGCCTCCCTCCTGAGGCTCCCCCAGGGCTGCGGGGAACAAACCATGATGCTCTTGGCTCCAACACTGACTGCTTCCCGCTACTTGGACAAGACAGAGCAATGGAGCTCGCTGCCCCCCGAGACCAAGGACCATGCTGTGGATCTGATTCAGAAAGGTTCTCGGTCAGGGGCAGTAGGCGTGGGGGCTGGCAGAGCGCAGTTAATGGAAAATGGGTGGGGAGGGTGGCTGGGGGGAGGGGAGTGGGCCTGAGGGAATGGGGAGCTCCGGCACAGAGTGGAAGTGTTGCCTCAGCAGCTGCCTCCTCTCCAAGGCTACACACGGATCCAGCAGTTTCGGAAAAATGATGGTTCCTATGGCGCTTGGCTGCACCGGACTAGCAGTACCTGGTGAGGCCATGGCGAGTGGTTCTGGTTTCTGAGAGGCTCTGGGGCTGCTGGGGGCAGAACGGGGACATAGGGAGAGTCTGGGGAGGTGGGGTATGTGCTCTGAAGGGACCAGTCCCTCTCCCCATCACCCCTTCCTCCCCTCTAGGCTCACAGCCTTTGTGCTGAAGATTCTGAGTTTGGCCCAGGAGCAGGTGGGCGGCTCCTCTGAGAAGCTGCAGGAGACGGCTGAGTGGCTTCTGTCCCAGCAACAGGGGGATGGCTCGTTTGAGGACCTTCAACCAGTTATTCACAGGGACATGCAGGTGCGGAAGTCGTGGCTGGAGAGCGCACGTGGGAACTCTCCCGGCCCCTCCCGGCTCCTGGTGGCAGCTTCTTTTCCTCCCCCTTCACCTAGGGGGGCCTGGTGGGCAATGACGAGACCGTGGCACTCACAGCCTTCGTGGTGATCGCCCTCCAGCACGGACTGGCTGCCTTCCAGGGCAAGAGTGCAGAGTCGTTGAAGCAGAGAATGGTAGGGATACCCACATAGTCGCCCTCCTGTGACCTCTAGCTCTCCGCCCCCGACTTTCTCCTCAGAATCCAGGCATCCAGCCTCCAACTCTGCCCTCCCCCCTTCTTTCTAGGAAGCTTCCATTTTAAAAGCAAGCTCATTCTTGGGGGAAAAGGCAAGTGAGGGGCTCCTGGGAGCCCACGCAGCCGCCATCACCGCCTATGCCCTGACGCTGACCAAGGCCCCCCAGGACCTGCAGGATGTTGCCCACAACAACCTCATGGCCATGGCTGAGGAGACTGACAGTGAGTATCAAGGGGACCTGGCAGTGAGCCAAGGTTGGGGACACTGGGACTCCTAAGTGTACCTGAAGGGGGATGCTGACTGAAGACCCTGAGGAATGAAAGCCTAACTGGGGATGACTGGGGTAGAATCAGGAAAGACTGATGGGCTCAGAGGGCCCAGTGATAGGATGCGCCCCTCAGCCCCGATCACCTGTGGGTGTCCCTTCACTTCCAGATAGCCTGTTCTGGGGCTCCATCACCGGTTCACAGAACAACATCGTGCGACCCACCCAGGCTCCTCGAAACCCAGCAGACCCCGTGCCGCAGGCCCCGGCCCTGTGGATTGAGACCACAGCCTATGGCCTGCTGCACCTGCTGCTTCGGGAGGGCAAGGCAGAGATGGCTGACCAGGCCGCGACCTGGCTCAACCAGCAGGGCAGCTACAAGGGGGGGTTCCGCAGCACCCAGGTAGGGTGGCCCTGGGCTCCGGGGGTGGGTGGTCCTGAGACCAAGGGCCTGAGCCCTGGCCAACCCCTCAGGACACCGTGATCGCGCTGGAAGCTCTGTCGGAGTACTGGATCGCTTCCCACACCACCGAGGAGAAGGGGCTCAATGTGACTCTCAGCTCCTTGGGCCGCAATGGGCTCATGTCCTATGAGCTGAAGCTGTCTAACCTGAAAGTTAAGGGGCTGGAAAAGGAGCTGCAGGTAAACCACCCCCTCGCCTGGTCGACCCCCTCCCTCAGACTCCCCGCAACACCTCTTCCTGATACCCTTCGGGAAGGCTTCCTCACTGGTGACCTGGAGAAAGTCACCTACCCTCTGAGCTGCACTTTTCTCATGTGACAGTAGTATGTGCAGTCTACCTTCTAGGAGGCCCACGTGAGCTAATGCATGGGGAGGGGTGAACTCTGGAGTTGTTTTTAGGGAGGAGCTAAGTTGCAGCATTCTTTCTCACCTCTTTTTCCTTTCCATTCCTCAAAGTTCTCCTTGGACAGCAAGATTAACGTGAAGGTGGGAGGAAACAGCAAAGGAACCTTGAAGGTGAGAGCTGGCAGCAATGGGCACCTGGGCTCAGGACTAGGCAGGGCTGGGGTCTTGGGTGGGAGACCTGCGGGCAAGCTCGTGGTCTGGGAAGAAGGAATGCATGTAAGGCTGGGGGTCCCTCTGTGCCGTCTTGGGTGTTGCCGTCCAGAGGCTCTGGCCTCTGCCCCTCAGAGCTGAAGGCCTGCACACCCAGCTTCTCAGTGCAGGCTTCTGCCCTGAGCCACAGGCCCCAGGTGATATCCAGATGCTTCCCAGCACCTCAGACGTGGCATGTCCCAAACCCGACTCCTTCTCTCGTGTCCCTTCATCTGACACTAGATCCCCATCGCTGCAGGAGCCCCACTGCTGCTCGAGGCTGTCTCCGTGCCCCTACCCTTGGGCCTTTCCTTGGGGCTTCGGGTTCTCCTTCACTGCCCTTGTCACTTGCTTCCGGGACCCTGTGCTCGCACGAGTCACATTAGCCTGGAGAATAGTCAGGCTGCCCCGCCCCACAGTTGGCCCTGCCCACCTCCCCAGCCAGGCGGGCCGCCTCACCTACTCAGCAATCCTTGGCTCAATTCTCCTCCCCTGTTGCCGGCCCCACACGGTGAACTCATTCTCTGTCAAGCCTTAGCTGGAGTTTCAGTTCAGCCTCCTCTGCACAGTATAGAGTGCTCGCGCCCCCCAGGGCCGGCCCCTGCCCCAGCGTCTGTCTCCTCAACTAACCAACACCCGGGTCCATTCAGGTTTCTGGACTGGTCAAGGTGGAGCATGAGTTGGGGATGAAGTCTGGTCCCTTAGTGTGGGGAGATCCTGCTACATGGCCTAGGAGAGAATTCTGTGCCCCAAATGCCCTGTGCCCCCTCCCTGCCCTATGCTGGACCAGGTGCTTCGTGCCTACAATGTCCTGAACATGGAGAACACGACCTGCAACGACCTTCAAATTGAAGTGACTGTCATGGGCCACGTGGAGTACACCAGTGAGTGCTGGGGTCAGAGGCCGTGGAACCTGATGGGGCTGGTGCCAGGGCCCAAGCCTCAATGCTATCCCCACACAGTGGAAGCAAACGAGGACTTGGACTACGAGTATGAGCAGCCAGAAGCCAGTGACGACCCAGGGGCCTATTCCCAGCCCGTGACACCCTTGCAGCTGTTTGAGGGACGGAGGAACCGCCGCAGGAGGGAGGCACCCAAGGTGGCCGAGATGCAGGAGGCCAGAGTGCAGTACACCGTATGCATCTGGTGGGTGCCTGGGGCTGCATGTGGGCCGCTGCTAGGCCCCGGGCCCGAGGGAGCAGGGAGGTGGGCAGGGACCAGCTGGGGTGGGAGCGTGCTGCTGCCTGGTGCTGGCAACAGGGCCTGGCTCTCTGCAGGCGGAACGGCAAGCTGGGGCTGTCGGGCATGGCCATTGCGGACATCACCCTCCTGAGCGGATTCCACGCGCTGCAGGCTGACCTGGAGAAGGTGCGCTCAGCTGCCCTTGTCCATAGCACCTGCCCCACCCCACAGTGCCCCAGTTGCCGGGTCCTGTTGGCACAGGACTCGCAGCCACCTTGCCATGACCATCTCCCTTTCCTGACAGCTGACCTCGCTCTCTGACCGCTATGTCAGTCACTTTGAGATCGAGGGGCCCCACATCCTGCTGTACTTTGACTCGGTGAGTGGGGAGGGGATGGCCGAAGGGCACTGGGGCCAGCTCCCGGTGAGCTGCCCCAGGACACAGCTGTGCTGGTGGCCACAGCTCGTAGCACTTGGGGTGTGGGCAGAGAGACGGGCCAGGAGAGTGCCAGAGCAGAGCCAGGGCGGGGCCTGTGGGGAGGTGGCTGAGCCCCTGAAGTAGCCTGGGGCCAGTGCCTGCCAACAGGGAAGGGCTTGAGGGCAAGCCTTGTCCAGCAGGATTCATTCAGGTAGAGGGCCCACCTGCTTGGCTGACCTGCCTAGATTTATTTTTTCATTTTGTTTGTTTTAGATACTAAGTATATTTTCTTCTATATGGAGAGGGTGGTCATAGATGAGGTTTCCTTTGCATATGCTGACTTGGCTGAAACAGAGCTAACAACCCTCTGGTGGTTCTCAAACATGTTTTTCAATGCTTACACATAACTTAGAGAAAATGCAAAAAGGGGTGTTAATGCTGACTGTTAACGCTGTTAGCCAGTGTTAGTGGGTCAGGGGAGACCCCGCGGTGTGTGCAGAAGCCACGTAAAGGGGTCTGCAGGGGTCTGCGTAAACATGACACAAAGAGGAGTCAGGAGGATTTCTGGGCTCGCTGCTGGCCATGCAGGAGCTGGCCTGGACCAGTGTGGGGTGAAGAAGGGCCTGGGCCCGAGAGTGAGTGGCGGGGTCGCGGGGGCCGGTGGAATGATAGCTCTGCCGCTTGCTTCTGGCCGATAGGGCCCTGGTGGTGTTAGTTGCCAAGCTGTTGGGAGGGCTGAGAGAGTTTGGGGATGAGAGAGCGAACTTAGAGAATTTATACACCCTGCAAAAATCCTAATACAAGAATGTGGCTGACACTGAGCTTGGGAGTCATGAGCTAGGAGATGTAGGGGAATCCTGTGGAGTAGAAACCTCCCCCGGGGAGCACAAAGGAAGGGAAGCAGAGCTTGTGGGAGAACATAGCTTGTACCAGAGTCTGGACTGAGGTCACTGTCTAGGCAGTGAAGTCAGCAGAGACCTTGGGGAGCAGTTTTTAGCATTCTAATGGCCAGAAACTGAAAGGACATGAAGGACACTGAAGAACAAAGGGAACCAGGCCCAAGGAAATTCAGCACAGTGGTCTGCCGTCCTTGACTGCTTGTCCCCGCAGGTCCCCACCTCCCGGGAGTGTGTGGGCTTTGGCGCTGTGCAGGAGGTGGCCGTGGGGCTGGTGCAGCCGGCCAGCGCCACCCTTTATGACTACTACAACCCCGGTGAGCGCTTCGGGGCACTGGGGAGGTCTGGCTCGATTTTGTGGGACACTCAAATGGTGGCTCCTCGGGACTGGGAGGCCTGTGCCCTCACCCCACCCCTCTGTTCTCCAGAGCACAAGTGTTCTGTGTTTTACGGGGCACCAACTAGGAGCAAACTTTTGTCCACGCTGTGCTCTGCTGACGTCTGCCAGTGTGCCGAGGGTGAGCCCCGTGGCTGGGGGCCAGGGCTGGATAAGGGCATGAATAGGCCTGTGCTGGCTCACCTGGGCTCTGACTTCAGGAAAGTGCCCGCGACAGCACCGTGCCCTGGAGCGGGGGCTGGAGGAGGAAGACGGGTACAGGATGAAGTTTGCCTGCTACTCTCCCCGGGTGGATTATGGTCAGTTTCCTCCCTGCCTGCCCAGCCACCCTCAGGCTGTGCCTGCCCCTTTCGAGGAGGCGGCCTCTGTGACACCCATTTGCAGGCCTCTCAGGCTGGGGTAACTAACCTTCCTCCCTTCTAAAATCCCGCCTAGGCTTCCAGGTGAAGGTTCTCCGAGAAGATGGCAAAGCTGCTTTCCGCCTCTTTGAGACCAGGATCACCCAAGTCCTGCACTTCAGTATGAGGGGAAGGGCTGGGGGTACCGCCCTGAGGTCTGGCTTTGGGGCCTGGCTGCCTGGAATAGTGGACATTCAGAGGAGGCCTCTTAGAAGCTCTGGGCTTTCCATAAACAGGAAAGTGGCTGCTCCTCCGTGTTGGGAGCAGTGAGTGTAAAATGAGGGGACGCACCAAAACCCCTGGCCCAGGCTCCCCTTCTCTTGGCCTCTGGTCACTCTTGTGCCCATTCTCCCCTCAGCCAACGATGTCAAGGCCACTGTTGGTCAGACCCGCAACTTCCTAGTTCGAGCATCATGCCGCCTTCGCTTGGAAGCTGGGAAAGAATATTTGATCATGGGTCAGGATGGAGTCACCCATGATCTCAAGGGAGAGTGAGTTCTTTGGGCCCCCCCGGCCACATGTTCTCAGGCCTTCCCTCTCCCGCCTGCACCCCTCCCCCCCCACCTTCCCCCTCCCCCCATGACCACTCTTTTGCCCCTACAGTCCCCAATACCTGCTGGAATCGAACAGCTGGATCGAGGAGATACCCTCTGAGCGCCTGTGCCGGGTCACCCGCCACCGGACAGCCTGCGCCCAACTCAAAGCATTCCTCCAGGAGTATGGCCTACAGGGCTGCCAGGTGTGAGGGCCGCCCTCCCACCCCGGGAGCCTGAGCTGGAAAAGGTGGCCCTGGACTGTTGCCACCCACCAGGCCCCCACCCAGGACCAACCTCTCAATAAAGACCTTTGAGCAAAGTGTCAGTGTATGTCTCCAGGGCTGAGGGCAGCGTGCCCAGTGCCCCTTACAGCTTCTGGGGGGCCCAAAGCCAGGGTTTGCAGTCTTTTTTTTTTTTTTTGACAAAGATTTATTTATTTATGCACACAGAACTGGGGTATAGGCCAGAGGTTCAGGGGTGGTGAGAAGATTCACCAGAGACAGAGTGGGGAGCAGAACAGACGATCAATGAAATACACTGCTGAGGGGAGCAGTGGGCAAGACAGGAGAGGTCAGCTGCGTCACGTGGGTCACCTTGGGGCTGGGATCGAACTTGCACTGCAGTGGCGGTAGCCAGCTTGCAGGGCTGTGCTTTAACCCGCTGCACCACCAGGGAGGGCCAGGGTTCACAATCTTAGGTTCTCAGAGCCTGGGTGGCCCTTGGGGTACCCAGCATCGCCTGAACCCTCCTGGGTGGTTCCCAGGACGGCACACCCAATAGCCTGCACCATGAGGACCTGCTGTGCCTGCAGGGCACCCTGCCCAGTGTGTAGCCATCACGGCGGCCTCAGGCAGGGGCTGGCCTCAGCCCACACCTCGCGTTTCTGCCTTAGGAGGCTGCCAGCCACTGTTCCCCTTCTGCCCTGGTGCAGCTGGCAGTTCTGGGGGCTGTTGTGCTTAGCTGCAGCCTGGGATGTTGAATGCCTGTGGACCTTTGCTCTTGTTATCAGGGCGCTAAGGATAACTCGCTCAGGGTCATGCCGTCCACGGCTCGGGTGTCTTCATCTGGGTACTGATTTTCAACAAGCTAAAGGCTGGCTCTGGTGTGCTTGTCACTGCTGAGGGGCTACTGTTGTCCTGGAGGCAACCCTCCCCACCTGCCACCAGCTCTCCCCATTCAGGGGTGCTGTAGCCAGAGCCACTCTCACCGACAAACTTTTGTTGGCAAACTTAAACAGAATCAGTTATTAGTCGCCTTTATTCTCCCTACTCCCTCCCTACTCCTCTCTTGTGATTTATTCTCTAGCTGTATTCCAGCAACCTTGAGAAGCCAGCGCATATCACTAACATAATTCTTGACTCTCCGAGGCCAGCCACACAAGGGCACATGTCTCTGGTTGTTAAGGACTGTTAACCCTGAGGGTACATGCCCGCCTACCCTGCCCCCCCGCACCCTCCCCACTCCATCTCCCACTGTACCCCACTCCTCAAGTCTACCCGTTACAGAATCACAGCACCCACAATAGGGGAGCTGCTTTTTTAAGGGGATTAGCCACATGATCCCCTTGGTAAGCATTATATAAAATTGTCTTTGTGAAAAGACATTCAGAGTTTAGCTTTTGGCGGGGGGCAGGCGAGATCCTATTTGGTTGCGTTCAGCACCCCTTGGGTCTTCAGTACTGATCTAGAAATCCATCTAGATAAATTTGCTGAGCTCAGTTTTGGTGGGAACTGAGATGTTCAGCAGCCAGTCACTCGACGACAGACTAAAAGCTGTAGAGTTCTCATTCTGCATCCTATCTGTGCCAGTCTGCGTCCTCGGTGAAAGGTGTGATACGGGGCAGCAGAGTGGGTCTGAGGGCATCTGACCCACATAGTTGGAGCATCTGGCCCACTCTGGACAATTATGAAGAGTGGGCAAGGGAGGCTTCCAAGTTGGATTGTGAAGGCTGAGAGAATGGGGTAGGTGAGGGGTTTTGAGGCAGAAGGAGACAACACCCAGAGGCAGCATAGGGGAACCAGCACATAGTTAATCATGTTTATAATTTGGATTTGCAGGTTGGGTGGAAAGACAGGGTTGACAAAGTAAGTGGAGTCTGGCATTCACAGCACGCCACTTTCCAGGTCACTATCCTTTCAGACGAGTCCCTTTAAAAAAAAAACAAACATTTTTTGGGGCCCTCCCTGGTGGTACAGCGGGTTAAAGCAGAGCACTGAGAAGCTAAAGCCACTTCCGCATGAGTTCGATCCCCACCTTCCCTGGAGGTAACCACATGGCGCGGCAGACCTCTCCTGACCCGCCCGCTGCTCCCCTCAGCAGTGTACTTTGACAGTCGGCCTGTTCTGCTCCCCACTCTGTCTCTGAATCTTCTCACTGCCCCTGCATCTCTAGCCTGCATCCCAGCTCTGTATACATAAATAAATCTTTAAAAAAAATTTTTTTTTAAAAAAGATTTATTTATTTACCAAAGACAGAGTGGGGAGCAGCACAGGCCGGCTGAGAAGTACACTGCTGAGGGGAGCAGTGGGCAGGTCAGGAGAGCTCTGCCATGCCATGTGGTCACCTCTGGGGCAGGGATTGAACTTGTGCTGAAGTGGCTTTAGCTTCTCAGTGCTGTGCTTTAACCTGCTGTGCCACCAGGGAGGGCCCCAGGTGAGTCCCTTTTTACACATCTCTGAGAGGTTCTGTCCTAGCCCAGTATTTCACTCTTCTTGTTGTTTATGTGTCCCTGTGCCTGCTGGTCAGATCTGTCTCCCCAAAGCTGGTGGGCATGGTGGTGGCAGAAACTCATTCATAAGAACCAGGGATTCAGCTGTACTTGTAGCAAGACATGGCCTAGGTCTAGAAAGCCAACTCTGAGGAAGGTCAGCGGTTCTTGCTCAACCTCAGAATTTCCACCCGTTTTCTCCATCGTGGGCACGAATCCCAGCAGAGCCTGAACCCCATCCACCAGAGCCTCAGGGGTTAACTCTTCAAGCTCCTGGGTGATGCAGCCAGGGTCTCCATTCATTTGACTCTTTAGCTGCACAGCCTGTATTCTAGACGAAGCTCTGAGGAGAGAAAGGCTCCTCACAGTAGCTTCCTGAGGCTGCTGACACATCAGAGAACAGGGAATTGGGAAGGGCCTGGGCCCAGCTCACCAACAGGTTCTCAGTCCCAGCCTCAATCAGTCCTGGCCTCTCCCTGGGCCTGGCCACACTCTGAAGTGTCACTTCTCCCCAAGTCCCTCCTCTAAGGCCCTCGGCTGCTTCCTCACCCACAAAAGGGGTTCCTGAAAGCCCTACTTAGTCCAGAAGTCACCCCTTATGGCTATGGCTCCAAAGTAGGGCTGGACCCTTGGTCCTGGGGATTGTTGAGCTCCTTCCTGGGGACTTTGGAATCCATGGATGTTCCATCCCCCGGGACTGACCTATAATGTGCACTCTGACGTCCAAGGAGGTCTTGTTCTGCCTGCACCTGGGGGCACGAGCAGCTTGGCCGGCAGAGAGAGGAGGGGATAGCCAACATGGAAGGAGGACTGAGGAGCGAGAGAATGTCTCTGGCCCCAGCCTTCCAGGGCAGTGAGGCCTCTCTCTTGCTTCCCGGCTCTCGGTTCCCTGCTTTCGGTTCTGCTCCCCATCTTTGTATACAATTTGTATATTTGGCTCCAGGTAGCTCAAGGTCTCTTCCTTGCAACTAAAGCATATCAGGTATATTATAATATGTATCTCTAGGTAGAAGGTGGATAACCCAGGTGAGCTAGCTATAGTACCACTCTCTGTGAGTTAAGAAAAACCCACAGATCATTCTCATCTTGTTTAGGCAATTCTGGAGGCAGGTTAGGCAGGGAGGCCCCCTTCTCTCTGAAACAACTCTGAGGCACTAAGCAGGTCCAAGGCGGGGTAGGGGAGAGGGCCCAGGCCAGAGCACACACATTTTCTTGCGTAGTTGACATGGAGCCAGCAGGCTGATGGTCCTGGCTACGGGAGAAAGGTCACCACTGCAGCTCTTACGCTTCAAAGAGGAAGGTTGTCTTTTCTGTAAGAGACATCCAAGGCCATCAGCCTGGTGCCTTTCCAGGAGTGTGCTATTCTGTGGGCGGGTCTGTGGGCAAAGACTTGAGGGACAGGGTCAGGGGAAGTCTAAGAATAGCCCGAGGAGCAAGGTAGTGGCGAGCCCCTGAATCTATAAGTAGCAGGCCCGGGGCCTCATGCATGGGTCTCCCGCCATGCTGCCGCTCGGGCTGCTGCTTCTGCTGGTCCTGCTGACCGGTGCCCGCCTGCTGTGGGGCCAGTGGGGGCTCAGGAGCCCCCGCCTCCCCCCTCTCGCCCCTGGCTTCCTGCACCTGCGGCAGCCTGGCCTCCCCATCTATCTGCTTACCCTGACTCAGAAGCTCGGGCCTATTTACCGACTGCGGCTCGGGCTCCAAGGTGAGAGCATCCGCCCCTGCCTGGCCCCTCCAAGGTGGGCATGCAGGTCCTCTCCCTATGATGTCCTACGTTGCCTTCCCCAGATGTGGTGGTGCTGAACTCTAGGAGGTCCATCGAGGAGGCCATGGTCAAGAAGCGGGAGGACTTTGCCGGCAGACCCCAGAACCCATCTTGTAAGGGGTGGGGTTTTTCTGTGGGTGGGGGACGAAGCAGGGGGCCAGGGGTTGGCAGGAAGGTTAGGCGCTGGGCTTCCTTGGTCTGCTCAACCCCTCCTCTGCCCCCCACCCCATGGCAGACAGGATGATGCCACACATCTCTGAGGACCTAGCGCTTGGGGACTACTCCCCGCTCTGGAAGGCCCACAAGAAGCTCACCCGCTCGGCCCTGCTGCTGTCTATGCGCAACTCTGCGGAAGTCCTGGTGGAGCAGCTGGCGCAGGAGTTCTGTGAGGTGAGGCTGGACCCTGGGCCACCTGGGTCAGCCTCACCTCTCCCGTCAGCCTATTTGGCTCGTGCTCTGTCCCCACAGCGCATGCGAGCCCAGGCGGGCGCCCCTGTGGACATCCAGGAGGGGTTCTCTCTCCTGACCTGCAGCATCATCTGTTACCTCACCTTTGGAGTCAAGGTCAAGGCTCTCTTGCCCTCCCTATGCTTGGGCACAGTTTTAGCTCCTTCCTGGCCCCGATCCAGAACTGAAATGATTCCCTCCTTTTCGCAGGAGGATAGCTTATCACATGCCTTTCACAGCAGTGTTCAGGACTTGATGAAAACCTGGGACCACTGGTCCATCCAAATTGTGGACATCTTTCCTTTTCTCAGGGTGAGGCGGGAGAGCCCAGCAGTGCCTAGCACCTGGGAGGTGAGGTTGGGGGGAGCGGACTACCTTCCCAGCGGCTCCAACTCTGCTGCTCTGCCCAGTTCTTCCCCATCCCGGGCTTCCGGAGGCTGAAGCAGGCCATGGAGAACAGGGAGCGGCTTGTAGAAAGGCAGCTGAGGAAGCACAAGGTGGGGACCGGACTGCCCTCAGCCCACAGCCGGGGGTGCTTCTGCCCCAGAGCTGGGCAGATTCCTGGGCCTGCTCCACCCAGCCCTCCCCGCAAGCTGGACACTCAGCCGTCTCCTCTCCCCTCCCCAGAAGAGCATGGTGGCAGGCCAGTGGAGGGACTTGATGGACTACATGCTGCAGGGCATAGGGGAACGGCGGGAGGAGAGAGGCCTGGGGCACCTTCACGAGGGGCACGTGCACATGTCTGTGGTGGACCTTTTCATCGGTGGCACGGAGACCACATCGCTCACCCTGTCCTGGACTGTGCTGTTCTTGCTTCACCACCCTGAGGTATGTGCTGGGGGCAGACAGAAGGCTCCTTCCTGGCAGCCCTAGCTGGGCTACAGGCACCCTGACGCCGGGTGTTGGCCCCAGAGGCATCGCCCAGGTGGTACCAAGGCTGCCACAGTGTGCTCCGAGGAGTGGCCAGAGGCTGGGAGCGTGGGCCCGCGAGTGGCAGGGCACAGGCCCAGACACCAGGTTTGTCCCCACTGCCCAGATTCAGCAGCGACTGCAGGAAGAGGTGGATGGAGAGCTGGGCCCCAGCGCCTCGGGCTCCGGCATCCCTTACAAGGACCGCGCACGGCTGCCCTTACTCAATGCCACCATTGCAGAGGTGCTGCGCCTGCGGCCTGTGGTGCCCCTGGCCTTGCCACACTGCGCTACGCGGTCCAGCAGGTGACTCCAGAGAGGAAGGGATGAGTGGGGCTGAAAGGGGGGTCTTGGCGGGTGTCTAACTCCACCCTTCCCTTAGTATCCTCGGCTATGACATCCCCAAGGGCACGGTCATCATCCCCAACCTCCAAGGTGCCCACCTGGACGCGTCTGTCTGGGAGCAGCCGCATGAGTTCCGGCCAGGTAAGTGACGGGACCAGGTGCAGGGGAAACTGCGGCTATGAACCGGGCAGAGCCCCAGATCTGTACGCCCGCCCCACAGATCGCTTTCTGGACCCTGACGCGAGCCCCAACTCGCTGGCCTTTGGCTGTGGGCCTCGCGTGTGCCTGGGGGAGTCGCTGGCACGCTTGGAGCTCTTTGTGGTTCTGGTGAAACTGCTCCAGGCCTTCACGCTGCTGCCAGCCGAGGGCACCCTGCCCTCCCTGCAGCCCCAGCCCCACTGCTGCACCAACCTCAAGATGGAGCCTTTCCAGGTGCGGCTGCAGCCCAGGGTGCGGGGGCCCCAGGCCTAGGTGAGCCAGTAACAGGGCAGGACACACGCCTTCCTCAGTTTCTCCTTTTATTGCTCCCACACGACCCCTCCCTCCCCCCTGTAAACATAGTGCTGTGAGATCGTGGAGAAGGCTCCAGGGCTGGCTGGGGAAGGCGGCCCCTGGCTCTTCTCCAGGCGCGACCCCTCAGTGCATGGCAATCATACAGGGGTGCGCGGGAGCAGTGAGCAGCGCTCAGCCTCCCTGGGCTGGGGGCTGGTAGTTTCTTGGTCTCAACTTCATTTCCGTGAAGGGCACAGAGAACTCAAAGCCTTTCCAGTAGTACCAGCTCACTCCCTGGGGAAGGACATGGAGAGACCCAGAGTCAGACATGCCATCTGCTCCCACCCACCCCTGCCCCCTTCCTAGCCCTCGACTGCAGAGGACAGAGGCTTAGCCCGGAGTGGGCCCTTTCCAGCCAATAAACCATCTCCGCCTCATCATAGCTCGTGAGACTGTGTCCCATTTCACAGACAAGACCCGCAGGCACCAGGGCCCAGGACCTGCCCCTTCACACTGCAAACTGCCCCCGCTCTGTGCTGCTTGCTGGGCCCTCACCTGATGGTCCACTGTGCTCCCGTAGAGTCCGTTGAGGTTGGCATAGTGGCAGTTCTTGTACCACCAGGCCCCGCGGTAGGAGACAGCACAGGAGATGAGCAAGTTATTGGGGTCTCGGTCACGGGCGGAAAAGACACTGCCGCTGTGGTAGCTCATGGAGTCCCCTGGGTGGGGAGTGGACAGAGCATGAGGCCCCCAGCCCCTGCCAGGTCCCCAGACCCTGCCAGGCCCCCCAGCCCCACCAGGCCCTGCCAGGCTCCTCAGCCCCGCCAGGCCCCCACAAGCTCCCTCAGGACCCCCGGCCTCGGCCCCGCCAGGCCCCC
>NW_004567156.1:1349844-1357837 GCF_000260355.1 Condylura cristata
GCCGCAGACCTCAGGAGCAGCCGCGGCGCCCGGCCTCGCCCAGGAGCCCCGCCAGGCCCAGGGGCACTGGGAGGGACGAGAGAGGCGCCGAGGGGACACGCTGGACCGTCCTCCCTCCTGGGCAAAGTCCCCGCCCGCGGCGACCCGAGGGCAGCAGGCAGGCCTGGACTCCCCAGCCCCGCCAGGCCCCCAGCCCCACCAGGCCCCCCAGCCCCGCCAGGCCCAGGGGCCCCAGCCCTCACCTGCAGTGCCGTGGTAGCCCTCCACGTGGAGGCGGTAGAATTCAGCGGCCGAATCAACGCGGAAGGAGTCATATTGGGCAAACACCGCCTCATCCCCAGCCCGCAGGTCTACACGCAAGGAGTAGTCTCCGGCTTTGGTCAGGCTGTGCAGGGCCTCGTTGCCTGGGGGGTGGGAAGCATGTTCTCTTCAGGGCCCCCAAGCCCTCCGGCCTCCCCGCCCCTCCCGGTCTCCCAACCCCTGAGGCACTGACCCAGCCAGAACTCCCTGGAGACGTTCCCAAAGCCGTGCGCGTAGTCCTCCCAGTCCCTCCAGAAGTCTGTTTGTCCATCCATGCGGCGCTGGAACACCTAGGAAGCAGGTGGGGGCGCTCAGTCTGGGGCACGGGAGCAGCAGCCCCTGCCCTGGGCGGAGCCCCGGCTCCCGGCGGCCACCCACCAGCCAGCCGCCCCCGTCGGTCTCCATGTCACAGAACACGTTCAGGGGCCGCTCGCGGTTGCCGTTGAGGAAGACAGTGGTGGTCCTGGAGGTGCCGGCCCCGTTCTGCATCTCCTCCCCGCAGTCCCGAGGGAAGGGGACCTGCAGTCCACCTGGGAAGAGGAGATTGGGGGGGCTCATCCTCGTTGCAAGCCCTAGACCCCTGGGCCCCTCAGCCCCGCCTGCAGGTCCAGGGCAGAGTACCGGTGGTGAAGGAGGTGGACACCGGCGGCGTGAAGCTCTCGCCCCACATGGCCCGCAGCCACGCGTTGTAGGGGGTGGAGGGAAAGAGGCCCAGGAGCTCGTGAGAGGTGACGCCTCCTGGGAGCAGGATCTCCTGTGGGACATGAGGCGAGTCAGGAGCCAGGCTGAGGGGGGAGGCTGCTGCCTGGAGGGGAATGCAGGGAAGGAGCTGACCCGTGGTGGGGGGGGGAGGGTACAGGGGTGGGGGTTGACCAGTAGGTGAAGGCACCTGCGGCTGCTCTCCAGGGGTGCTGAAGCTGAGCAGGTAGCCAGTTGGCGGATCATGGGGCTCAGTCCAAGTGAGCAGGGCAGTGCGGGGAGTCACTTTCTTGGCCTCCAAGTGCCCCGGGGGCTCTAATCCTGGAAGAGGGAAGAAGAAAGAGAAGATGGAGGTGAAGCCCATCCTGGCTCCCAAGCACCTCCTCTCCCTCAGCGGCACCCCAACCCCCGCCCCCTACACCTCCCATGCTTTACCTGTGGTGAAGGTGATGCTGGCCGGAGAGGTGAAGTTAGGGCCCCGAAGGCCCCTCACCGTGGCCGTGTAGTTGGTCTTTTGCTCGAGGCCAGTGATCGGGTAGTCCACAGCGCTGCCGGGGGCTGAGCCCTGCACAGAGGGGGCTGGGCGTGGAGGTGGGGGCGTCAGAAAATGTGGAGAAAAGTGGGGGAAAAAAGTGGAAAAAAAAAGTGGAGAAAAGTGGAAAATGTGGAGAAAAGTGAAGGAGGGGCGTGGAGGTGGGGGATTCCTGTCGGCCCCCCGGCTGCCCCACCGGGACAAGTTCCCTCCAGGAGCCTCGGGCCTGCTCACCCTTTGGGGCTGTGACCCGCACGTCATATTCATCCACAGCGGTGTGGGGGGGACTCCAGCGCAGCACCACGGATGAATTCGTCAGGTTCAGCGCATGCAGATTGGTGGGGCCGTCAGACACTGGGAGGAGGGAGGGGCCCAGAGCTGACCCACGCCTGGCCCTCACCTTCCCGAGCTGCTGGGTCTCTCCTCTGGAGGGAGCTTCCGTTACCCCCTTTCCCACCCCACTCTCCACCCCGCCCACACCCTTATTTCCTCCCCCACCTCCCGTCTGAGTCCCGATCCAGCTCACCGGTGGTGAGGAAGCCTGTGAGAGGCTCGCTCTCCTCAAAGCCACGGACAGAGACCACGGTCACCTCGTACCGAGTGCCCGGCACCAGCTTCTCAAGTTTCTGGGTCTGAGCCCCGCCGTCCACCTGCATGCTCTGTGGCTCCCCTGAAAGCATACTAGGTTTGGGAGGGTGCCCAGGGTAGCGGAGGTGGGGAGTGGGTAGAATCTGGGAGTTGGGGATACAAGGGACAAAGGACAGAGGGAGCATGAGGATGTGGGCAAAAGGGTGTCACCTCCGTCTGCCAGCTGGTAGGAAACTTTGAAGCTGTCCACTCTAGATAGTGGGGGCGTCCAGTGGACCTTGGCTGAGGTCTCCCCAACTTCACTGAAATTGAGGTCACGGGGGCTCTCCAGAACTGAGGGAAGCAGCGCCAAGGAATGCTGGTGAGGGCACTGGCCAGGGAGGTGGCTGCCCCAGGGTTCCAAGACCTCCTCCCTGGCCCCCCGCCTCCAGACAGCTCCCACCACCCCTTTCCTCTAGACTGGGAAACGAAGCCACTCAGTAACGCCTCGAGCCCTGCAAGCACCTCTCCCACCCTGTGAAGCACAAGGACCTCCCGCTTTGGGCCAGCTTGGAATGTGCTGGTGTGGGGCCCACCTGGGCTGAGGGTGCGGGCAGTGCCCTGGATGCTGTCAGCCTTGTGGGGCCCCCGCAGTCCATACAGCATCAGGCTGTAGAGGGTCCCTGGGCTCAGGTCCCGGAGCACGGCCGAGTGCTCTGTCCCTGGCACCTTTAGCTCCCGCTGCAGCAAGGGGTGTGAATAGGGCTCCAGAGTGCTCGGTAATGGAACCCCAAAACGCAGCAGGAAGGAGTCAAAGGCCCCAGGCGGGGCCTCCCAGCTGAGCCTCATGGAGCTGGTGGTCACGTCACTCACGGACAGCTGGGACAGGTGCGGCCCCAGCTCCCCTGGGGTCAGCCCGGCAGGCGCTGGCCCTGCACAGAACGGGTGGGCGACAGATACACACAGCTCAGTGACCTGGGGCAGGTCCCCACTGCCACCCCACCCTCATACAGAGCCAAGGGCTGCTAGTGTACCCTTTCTCCCCCGATGGACCCTCCTCATGTCCTTTCCCTATAGTCATCAGTTCTGGGCATCCCCTTTTATCTTCTCAGTCACAGACCAGAGGTGGGTGAGGCCAAATGCAGGGCCCTGGCTGGCAGTACCTGTGGTGCCCTCTGCTGAGATGGGGCCCAGGCGCTTCCCGTCCTGAAGTCCATAGAGGAAGAATTTGTAGGAGGTGCTGGGCTCCAGGCCTGATACGAGGACCTTGTCCTGGTCGCCACCCACGAGCAAGGCCTGAGGCTGCCCATCCTTGTCCCAATACTGGACCACGAAGGAGTCAAAAGGGCCCTGGGCCACACTCCATGAGAGGCGCAGGGAGTCCGGGGCCACGTCATTCACTGCCAGCACCCCTAGACGGGGCCCTGCAGGAGATGTGGGGGTCTTTGTGGCCGAGTCGGGGGAGGCTGGTGTATCTTCTGGAGCTGCACAGGAGAAACCCAGGAGAGAAGCTAGGTTGGGGGTGCAACGGGGCCCTCCCCGTCCATCTCACCTTTCAGAGAGGGAGTCCCAGGGCTGGCCTGAGGCTGAGGTAGGGACTTTGGGAGTTCTGGTTATGGCAGGAGGCATGAAGAAGAGAGGGATCAACGGTGGTGCAGGGGTTAACGTCTCAGCACGATCAAGGTATGGCCAGCCACCCAGGCATGAGTTCGCTCTCCGGCCAGGGAGCTGACCCACATGGCCCAGCAGACCTCTCCTGTCTCACCAGTTGCTCCCCTCAGCAGGGTATTTCGGTAGATCTACCTCTTCTGTTACCCACTCTGTCTCTGGTGAATCCTCTTACCCCCCACACCTCTGGCCTATACCCCAGTTCATTTATGCATCAATAAATAAAATCCATCTTTAAAAATAATAAAAGAAGAGAGGGACAAAGCATCGCCTCTAGCATCTCGCCTCTTGATCTGCCACATCCCTGCTTTTCAATTGACCCCTGTCACCCTGGGCTCTGTGAGTGCCAACACTGGCTCTATTGCCCCTCTGTGGGGCATCTTTGCTGTTTCTGGACCCCCCTTCAGCCCAGTGTCCCCTAGCACCCCAACTCCAGATGACTACACAGGCCATCTTCTCCTCCCCCCACCAGGGACACCTGTGCCAGCCACCTGAGGGAGGAGTAACTGAGTCCCCCCCACGCCCACCCCGGAGCTCACAGCACAGGGTCCTCCCTCCTAAGGAAAGTCAAGGATGGGGCTGGGCTGTCCAGTGACTTCCGAAGGCGACTTACACCAGCCAGCTTGGCCCACCTGCCCAGCCAGGCTGCTCTGGCTGCCCTTGGGGTGTTGTCACTCTGAAGAGGTGCTCGCCCCATCAGTGCAGGCTCTTCTGTTGAGCATTTGAGATAATGCTCCTGAGTCCTCCATGGAAGGAAGCTGTCCTAATCTGGGGAAAGCTGTCCAGCGGGCACAGGACCCAGGGGAGCAAGGGGGTGCACCTGGCAGTGCTGGGTAAGAAGCTGTGGACTGATGCTGGGCCTTTCCTCATTGCCTGTGCTGGTTCCTGCTCTTGACCAAGGCCCTGGTGCCCGCTGGAGCTGGCTGGCCCCGCTGCACTCCTCCTGCGCCTGGGCAGGACTCCCAGTTCCTGCCCACTCCTGCCAGTCTCTTCCCCTGTGGTGCAAAGGCTCAGGATGCCCACCCAGCCTCCTGATCACCTGTCACTCCCAGGACAGAGACGGGGCCCAAGCGCTGTCCTCGGAGGAGCCCGTAGAGCAAGAAGTTGTATGTCCTGCCAGGTGCCAGGCCCTCTACGGTGACCTCCCGCTGGTCTGAAGCCGCAGGCACTGTCTTGAGCTGCCCCTCTGAGTCCTCATACTGGACCACGAAGGAATCAAAGGGGCCCTGGACCACTGTCCACGAGAGGCGCAGAGAGTGTGGGGTCTCATCCGTCACAGTCAGCACCCCCAGCTCCTTCTTCAGGGAAGCTGTGGGGAGAATAGGGGAAGAACTCTATCAAGAGCTGCCTTTATTCAGCCCTGGCCACTTCCGGGGAATGAGAGGGTCTGCAAAGGGCCCCTGAAGTGTGGCCACTTGGACAGTGAGCTGAGGAGACAGATGCGCCTGCTCTAGGCTGCCCTGTAGGAAGAAGGGTGAGTGGCCTGGTCTGTTCCCTCCCCTCCCAGGTCCCTGCCTGAATCCCCTCCTGCCCCCACTCCCTTCCCACTGGGGTCAGGGTGCATTAGCTGCACAAAAGTCCCCTTGTGAGAGGGCTAGCTGGGGGTGCAGAGCAGGACCTCAATTTCCCCCTTGGTCTGGGCAGTGATGCAGCGGGAACTCACAAGGCTGCCAGGGGTATCCAGGCTGTCTGGGAGATGCCTCCAAACAGAGGGTGCTGAGCAGCCAGCTAAGCTCAGGGACTCCCCACAGCTGGCCATGGCCTCCCCTTGCTCACCATCAGTCTGGGCCTCCTGCCCCTGCTTCCCAGCACTGCACCATCACCACCAGATCAGCGCAGCCACTGGAGGCAAGGGCAGAGCGGAGCACAGAAAAGACTCGCCAAGGCAGGGAGGGTGTTGACTGATGGGGGTCAGAGAAGCCTGCATCCAGGCCACAAAATGAGGGTTTGGGGAAGAGAGCTGCAGAGCCTGCAGGCCCCAGGCCCCAGCTGGCCCTGTGCCCATCCTTGTCCGGTCAGGATGACTCACGGCCTTGGGAAGGGGGGTAAGGGTCAGTGACCCCCTCCACCCCTTCCTTGGGGGGCTGAGTCATGGGCACAATAACACCAGATTTTTCCGTAGTCTTTCTGCAGCCAAACCCTCCAACATTTTCCACCTCTTGCCTCAGAGTTGGACAGAGGGAGGAGGATGTGAACATCTGCTGAGCGCCAGTAGGTATTATTCATAACCATTATGCAGGTGTGGAAACTGAGGTCCAAGAGAAAGAAGTGGCTTATCCATGGCCATAGCAGACAGCTGGAATTTGAATACAGGTCTCTTTGACTGCCAAGCCAGTTTTATGGCACCGGAAGTCAGACTGGAGTCAGAAGAAACTTCAAGGGAAGACCATGGGGTCAGCTCTGGGGGTTCTTTCTGAAAGAGGCAGCTCTGAAGAGTGGGGGACTCACCCGTGCTGCCCTCAGCAGAGGCAGGGCCCAGCCGCTTCTTGCCTGCCAGCCCGTAGAGCAGAAATTTGTATTTCTTATTGGGCTCCAGGCCTGGGATGGTGACCTCGCGCTGGTCCGCGGCCACAGGCACCACCTGGGTCTGCCCGGCCCTGTCCTTGTACTGGACCACGAAGGAGTCGAATTCACCCTCCAGGACCGTCCAGGACAGGCCCACGGAGTCCAGGGTCACATCGGTCACTGTCAGCTCCCCCAGTCGGGGAGAAGGCTTACTGTCTGGGACTGGAAAGGAGAGAGGGGCATGGAGGAGGCCAGAAGCAGGGACAGGGGAGACAGAACTTCCTGAGCCGCTGGGTTTTCAGAGCTGGGAGCAGGGCAGGCCACAGGCCAGGGAGGAGGCGGCAAGGGAACAGGGTTCAGAGAGGAGCTAGGGACGAAGCAAGAAGCCCTCAGACGTAGGGAATAGGGAGAAGGAAGGACATGGAAAAGGAAGCTCAGGGCTCCAATTTCAGCAGAAAGAAGGGTCCGGAGCCTGGAGCCCAAATTTCAGCCGTTGCCACAAAAGCGAAGTTGCTAGGGACACTGGGCCCCGGGCGTCCCCGGTCCCACTCACAGGTCTTTGCTTCCGCAGACACCGGGCCGTGCCTTTTCTCATCCTGGAGTCCGAAGAGAAGGAACTTGTACTTGCGGGCTGGAACCAGACCCGAGACAGTGACTTCCCGGAGGTCTCCACCCACGGGCACTGCCTGGAGCTGGCCCTGCGCGTCCTTGTATTGGACCAGGAAGGAGTCGAAGGAACCCTGGGCCACTGTCCACGAGAGGTGTGCTGAGTCCGAGGTCACGGCTTCCACAGCGAGCTCCCCCAGGCGGGGAATCACAGGAGGCTCTGAGGGCAAGAAGAATGGGACAGAGCAGAGGAGCAGGGGTCACCCGCAGGACCTGGGCTGGAGAGGAAGTGCTTTCCCTGGTCTGTGGGCTGAATGACTGGGAGGAAACTCTTGTGAGGGCTACTGCCCCAGGGACTAGGGGAGCCGTTCACCAAAAGCACCAGGTCCTCACACAACATGGGAAGCACGTTCATTAGTATCACCCCCACTCTCTGGAGATCCATGGCACAGAGAAGTTAAGGAACAGTCGGTCACATCAGTGGTCAGTCCCTCCGGACAGGATTCACCCAGAGATGCTGGCTCTGGAGTCTCAAACTCAGCCACCAAGTGGCTGCTCGGGGAGCCTGAGGAAGCCTCATCTGAACTACCGAGCACATTGCAGGCTCTGGGTGAGGAGCGGGGAAGAAAGCCAAGGTCACAAGGCATCGTAACAGACCTTCCTAACTCTGGACACGTCTCCATCACCTCACTCACTCCAGGCTGAGTCATGTCCCACAGGAGGAAAGAGGGGAACCCACAGGCACACTGGTGAAGAGTGCTGAGACACAGCAAGGGAAATGGGGGGTAAGTGAGGGAAATCTGGGGACAAACTTATGCCCTCACTCACCAGTCGTTCCCACGGTGGACATGGGGCCCACTCGCCGGCCCTCGTGCAGGCCATACAGGTGCACCTTGTACTTGCGCCCCGGCTCCAGGCCCCGCACCGTGACCTCTCTCTCCTCACCGCTGACACGCACCACCTGCGGCCCGTCCCTGCCCTTGTACTGGACGCTGAAGGAGTCAAAATGGCCCTGGGGGACGGTCCAGGAGAGGCTCAGCGAGTCTGGGGAGGTGCCTGTCACGGTCAGCTCCCCCAGCACGGGCTCCTCTGAGATGGCTTCTGTAGGTTCGATTC
>NW_004567156.1:1358377-1363268 GCF_000260355.1 Condylura cristata
AAACTGGCCCTCGGGGACCGTCCAGGAGAGGTGCAGGGAGTTGGGAGTGGCATCTGTGACAGCCAGCTCCCCCAGGCGGGGCTTGACGGGAGACTCGGGGGTGGTGGCAGGTAGGGCTTGAGTGGTCACGGTATCTGGAGATGGTGAGAGACACACAGAGACAGGTCCTTACACCTCAGGTTGGCTTATCAAGGGGTTTATTATAAAAATAAGATGCACAATGTTGCTGTCCATGGTGTTCTCTAAGAACTCACCTGTCTTCCTGTCACCTTTCCCTCATCTATCCTGGGAGGATGGAAACTCCAGCTTCACCCACTGTCTCCCAACACCTGGGATCTCTCCCGCTCTCCAGCACCCACCTCTCCTTGAACACTGGTCCCCTTGGGCCACCATGCCCTGGCCTCTCTCCACTGTGGCCTCACTGGCATCTCACTAATTGGTTCATGGCTTTGATCCCAGACAGCTCATGGCCCGCCTCCAACCAGAACCTGGAATCTTCCAGACTTGCTCCTGTCCCAGCGGTCACTGGACTCAGAGGCCCACTCTCACTCCTAAGCACCTCCCGAGTCTCTGTACAACCCCACGTCCCCGGCAGCCCCACTGTCCTGGCCACTCTCTCCTCACCTGGATGTGCCACCTTCCACCTGGTCACCCCACCTCTCCCCCCATAGTTCTTCGGTGGGAGCCAGACTGAGCCTTACTGTACACCCCAGCAGTCTTCTTAGCTGGCGGTTGGGTGACCTTCTTTGTCCGTGGGAGAAACAGCTGGCCCCTAAGCTGCCCTCCCACCCCACCTCCATCTCAAGACTACCTCCCTACTCCCTATACAAAGCCACTCATGTTCCAAGTTTCCAGGCCTTGGCACCAGCAGCGACATTTATGTGACACTTGGCCCCGTCCCACAAGCTAACACTTGTCTGACCTCCGGTCTCAGCTGTCCTGTGGACACCCGTGGGCAGGCTGGCTCAGGCATCACTGCCCAAGCTTGGTGGCCCGGGGCTTCCTGTCTTACGCACACCCTAGTCTGTTGACTTGCTGGTTCACGCCTGTCTCCCCACAGCTGGGGAACTGTCCCACAACTATGAAAACTGTTCCTCAGCCATGCTGAACGTTTGCCCCAGTGAACTCCCACAGAGCGTGGCTCAGGGTACCCCATCCTTGGAGACAATGGGGCCTTATATCTGATAGTACCCAAACCGGGAGACTTGGGGTGTCTGAGCAAGTACAATTCTCTCCTACAAATTCAAAGAAAGTGTCTGACTCTGTGTTGCGATGTGTTTGGTGACTTGAGGTGTGGCTCTGTGTTGCGATGTGTTTGGTGACTTGAGGTATGGCTCTCAGGCCAGCAATATCTGCGTGAGAGGTTCTTGTTACAGATTAGAACTCTAAGACCTCCCTGGAGGCCTAGGGGTGAAGTCTCTGCTATTTCACCGCGACTGCCTGAGTTGGATCCCTGGCCAGGGAGCTGACCCACAAGGCACCACAGACCTCTCTTGTCTCACCCGCTGCTCCCCTCAGCAGTGTATTTCAGTACATCTGCCTGTTCTGTTCCCCACTCTATCTCTGGTGAATCCTCTATCCTCAGCCTATACCCTAGTTCTTCTACACCAAAAAAAGAAAAAAAGAAATTTAAACTCTGGCTCAGTTTGAACCTGCTGAGTCTGAATCTGCCCTCTAACAAGGCTCCTAAGCTTGTGTCTAATGTGCAAAAGAGGCAGTGAGCTGCTATCCAGAATATTAACATTCATGAAGATGGTAGTAGAGGGAGCACCTCCCCGGGCCATCTTCTCACTCACTCACCGGTTGTGCCCACGGTGGACATGGGGCCCATTCGCTGGCCCCCGTGCAAGCCATACAGGTGCATCTTGTACTTGTGCCCCGGCTCCAGGCCCCGCACTGTGACTTCTCTCTCCTCACCGCTGACACGCACCACCTGCGGCCCGTCCCTGCCCTTGTACTGGACGCTGAAGGAGTCAAAGTGGCCCTGGGGGACGATCCAGGAGAGGCTCAGCGAGTCTGGGGAGGAGCCTGTCACAGTCAGCTCCCCCAGCACAGGCTCCTCTGAGATGGCTTCTGTGGGTTCGATTCTATCTGGCGCTGAGGAGAGACACAGAGGCTGAGGCGGGGTCTGCAGGAAGGCTCTGGAGACCCGGGACTGTGGGGTTTGGGGTCCTGTTCTCAGGTTCCCAGGTGGCTGACAAAAGAGCCTGGGGAAGAGAGGCTGACAGGACAGCTTGCTTTACAGGTGATGTCGATAGGGACAACACAGTGCACCTGACAACTCTATTTCTCAAACTGTCAGACCAGGCCTTTGGGTAGCATTTGGTAACCGACTGAGGGAGGGGGCTGATGCATAGCAGCTGGCAGGCACCAGAGACCTCCAGAAGATAATTTGGACACATGTGTCAGGAGCCAAAATAATCCCATTTCTGGGCAGCCATCCTAAGAAAATTATTAAAAAGCAGGAAAAAGTTATGTCATGGGAGTTGTTTGTGGGATTATTCATGACAGCAAAATGTGTTGGGGACCCAAATGACCCTTAGGAGATGATTAATTTCATGACGGTTCTCTCACCCTGAGGCATCAAGTAACCACTGAAATGATGACTTATACACAGGTCGTGGGGGGCTCATAATGAGACTGGTGTACAAAAGAGGTTAAGAGCCAAGAGTTCTGCGAACAGTGAGCAGCTTTACAGCAGGACCGCCTAGAAGATGCATGGGTGAGCCCAGCCACAGCTACTGCCGGGAGGACAGTGGCTGGGTCAGAGGTGGTCTAATGAGAGACTCCTCCTGCCCCCTTTAGAACTTTCCGTCACACTGCTACAGACTTCTCACCAGAAAATTTCAACTTAAAAAGAAACGCTGCACAATAAAAATGGGGGCCTTCCTGGTAGTGCAAATCTCAGCACTATGAAGCTATCAGCAGCTACTGCAGCCCAAGTTTGATTCCCGACCAGGGAGCTGACCGCATGGCGCAGCAGACCTCTCCTGGTCCCTCAGCAGTGTGTTTCAGTCCATCTGCCTGCTCTGCTTCCCACTCTGTCTCTGGTGAATCCTCTCACCCCCTGTACCTCTGATCTGTAGCCAAGCTCTTGTATGCATAAATCAATACATCTTTTTTAAAAAAATGATTGGTTGGGGGCAGGGAGTATGGACATGGGTCCCAAGCTACCCTGTCTACTTTGTATAAGTTTGTGATCTACATGAAAAAGGGTAAAAAGCAACCCAGAGGGCAGACACAGCCACTGTCTGAGACATAGCCCCTCCTGCCACTCTCCAGTGAACACAGGAAAGCAGGCTTCCCCAGGTCCCACGGGCTGAGTGGGGACATCTCTCTGCCTGGAGTAAACCCAGGAAAGGAGAGGACAGCCTTCATGCCGGCGGAGAGGTGCCCACTCCCCGCCTCTTGAAAGGCTCTCCAAGGGGCTGGCTGTTCCATGCAGGGAAGGCTCGCGTTCATACCCAACAGCCAGAACCTGGCTGACAGTCTCTCAAAAGCTAGCATGGGGCCCTTCCTGATGGTGCAATGGGTTAAAGCACCGCATTATGAAGCTTTCCGAAGCCACTGTAGCACGAGTTTGAACCCCGCCCTGGAGGTGACCACATGGCGCGGCAGACCTCTCCTGACCCACCCGGTGCTCCCCTCAGCAGTCTACTTTGTCCATCTGCCTGTTCTGCTCCCCACTCTGTCTCTGGTGAATCCTCTCACCCACCACACCTTTGGCCTGTACTTCAGTTCTGTAAGCACAAATAAATAAATATTAAAACAAAACAAAACCAATGCTAGCATGACTATGCATTTGGGATCTAATTTACCTGTGTTTCCCCATCGTTTCTTAGGGGCCAGAAATTGTATTTTTTTTTTTTGTATCATCAGAAAGGAAATAAATTGCTAGAACGATGTGGGGGCACCACAGGAACACAAAAGAGAAGCATTATATTTAAAATTTCCCCGATGAGAAAAAGAAGGTTTCTCATTTAAGAAAATCTTGACAACGCAGCATAGAATAGACCAGAACAAAAAAGAGCTGGAACGTTCTCTTCTGCCCCACAAATCACACGCCCCATGGGATGTGCTTCCTTCCAGTTTTCTTGGCATGCGTGTTATTTTTCAAATGGTTGTGATTAGCATCCTTAGAAAAATTTTGGGCTCTTCTTTCAATGTAATATTATAAAATGATTGTGTTACATTAAAACATTTCATGAGGGCATAATAGCTCATCTTATAGATGTCGCCTAATTATGTAATCATTCCAATGTGGTTGGATGTTGTGTTCTTTCTTTCTATTTCTTTGTTATAACAAAGAAAGCTGTGATTAAGAGAGAAAGAAAATAAAATTCTGGAAAATTCAGGCTTAAGCTGTGCCTGACACATTGCAACCTCAGAGGTGGCCAGTGGGTGACCTCAGCAGGAGGCCATGCTAGTGTGGACAATGAGGCTGCAAAGACCAAAGCACTAGCATAGGCCCCCACACCAGGCCTGGACTCTGAGGGGCTGATGAAAAAGAATTCTCAGCCAGGTTATCCAGGAGATAAGGCTAGAACCACTGAACCCTGCCCTCACTCACCGGTCGTGCCCACGGTGGACACGGGGCCCACTCGCTGGCCCCCGTGCAGGCCATACAGGTGCACCTTGTACTTGCGCCCCGGCTCCAGGCCCCGCACCGTGACCTCTCTCTCCTCGCCGCCGACATGCGCCACCTGCGGCCCGTCCCCGCCCTTGTACTGGACGCTGAAGGAGTCAAAGTGGCCCTCGGGGACGGTCCAGGAGAGGCTCAGCGAATCTGGGGTGGCGCCTGTCACGGTCAGCTCCCCCAGCACGGGCTCCTCTGAGATGGCTTCTGTGGGTTCGATTCTATCTGGCGCTGAGGAGAGACACAGAGGCTGAG
>NW_004567156.1:1363798-1365923 GCF_000260355.1 Condylura cristata
GTCCAGGAGAGGTGCAGGGAGTTGGGAGTGGCATCTGTGACAGCCAGCTCCCCCAGGCGGGGCTTGACGGGAGACTGGGGGGTGGTGGCGGGAGGGTCTGTTGGGGCCAGGGTGATTTCTTCCTCCATTCCTCGGGCTGGATCAGGAGACAAAGAGAACGGAAGGACATAGCTCCCTTCCAACAGGGGCTTTGAGATTTCTTCCAGACACACCAGTGCCTGCAGTGGAAGCCAGTACCGCAGGGTTAAGACATCATGTCTGGGGCATCCCTGATGGCCTAAGGGTTAAGACTCAGAACTATCACCTTGACAATCTGAGTTCAATCCCCGGCCAGGGAGGTGACCCACATGGCGCAGCAGACCTCTCTTGTCTCCCCTGCTGCTCCCCTTAGAAGAGTGTTTCAGTCAATCCGCCTGTCCTGCTCCCCACTGTCTCTGGTGAATCCTCTCACCCCCTGCACCTCTGGCATGTAGCCTAGCTCTTGTATGCATAAATAAGTAAACTCTTTTTTTTTTTTAAAAGAGTTGAATTACAAAATTATATTCATATGTCTGTTCTGTTTGGGAACTGGGTTAAGCATCTGGGGAGTGACAGTTTAAAAAGGGCTTAACAAAGCTAACACAGCAGCCTATTAGAGAGTGATTCATGGAGGGAAAGAGCCGTGTGAAGCTTTGCAGATGAACACTAAGTATTGAAATAACCGTGTCCATGTGAACAGGACTCGGTCTTGACTTAGCATACATGAGTACCCATGTGGGGAACGCGTCCAATTTTCCCCTCTGAATTCAGCGACTACCATGTGAATTCACACGAAGGGTTTCAAGAACTTTGTTCAGAAGGGGTAGCCTGTGGTTAACAGTCCTTGTGTGTGAGACACATGGTGCCATCCGGCGTGGAAGGAACTTCCTACAGTGAGGACGTATGGGATCGCATGAGTCTGAGGCTGCAGCTTCCCTGGGCTGAGATCTGGGTCAAACTCAGGCCTCCCTGCCTCTCCAGGTCCCTGGTGCTCTGCCTTTTCTAGGCTGCAAGAAGCCCACATGCAAAGGGCACCGTGGCTCGGGTGACAGCAGAGGCTTGGCACGAAGCACAGCTCCCAGGACCTTGGCAGGGTCAGTCTTAGGGATAGTGGACTAAAATACCTGGATACGGGGCCCTCCCTGGTGGCGCAGTGGGTTGGAGCACTGCACTACGAAGCTAAGCCAAACCGTGGCCACTTCAGAGCGAGTTTGATCCCCACCCCAGAGCTGACCAAGATGGCGCGGCAGACCTCTCCTGTCTCACTCACTGCTCCCCTCAGCAGCGTACTTGGTCAATCTGCCTGTTCTGTTCCCCACTATGTTTCTGGTGAATCCTCTCGCTGCCCCTGCACCTCTGGCCTACCTTCGTCCCATTTCTGTATGCATAAATAAATAAAATCTGAAAAAAAAAAAAAGAACTTAGTGCTTAAAAAACAAAAACAAAACCTGGATACTGACATGACAATGAAAGGGAAGCTGAGTCCAGCTCAGGGGAGGGCCCAGTGTCTCACAGTGCAGCCACCAGTTACAATGACAGTGGAGGGCCCTCCCTGGTGGCGCAGCGGGTTAAAGCACAGAAGTGCACTTCTTCAGTCGGCCTGTTCTGCTCCCCACTCTGTCTCTGGTGAATCTTCTCACCACCTCTGCCTCTGGCCTGTACCCCAGTTCTGTATGCATAAATGAATAAATCTTAAAAAAAAAGTGACAGTGGAGATCATGGGGTGCTTCCTGCACCCAGATCATGTCTGAAGTGTTAAGTGAACAATGTGGGATTGGAATTTCTGCGTTTTGGGGTCCTAGGTCTCTAGTAGAGAACATTCTGGAGGTTCCACTAATGAGACCTTTCCCAAGACCCAAATCTAGAAGGCCTTAACTTAACCTCACTCACCGGTCGTGCCCACGGTGGACATGGGACCCGTTCGCTGGCCCCCGTGCAGGCCATACAGGTGCATCTTGTACTTGCGCCCCGGCTCCAGGCCCCGCACCGTGACCTCTCTCTCCTCACCGCCAACACGCACCACCTGCGGCCCGTCCCTGCCCTTGTACTGGACGCTGAAGGAGTCAAAGTGGCCCTGGGGGATGGTCCAGGAGAGGCTCAGCGAGTC
>NW_004567156.1:1366528-1371263 GCF_000260355.1 Condylura cristata
CCCGTTCTTGTACTGGATCAGGAAGTGGTCAAACTGGCCCTCGGGGACCGTCCAGGAGAGGTGCAGGGAGTTGGGAGTGGCATCTGTGACAGCCAACTCCCCCAGGCGGGGCTTGATGGGAGGTCTGGGGGTCATGGTGGGAGGCTCTGAAGGCTTGTCCTTCTCCCCTGAATACAAACAGGGTGAGAGAGAAGGACCTGAAGGAGGGGCAGGATGTCCCAGGAGACTCTGCCCCTCTGGTCTCTCCTAGCCACCTGGAAGGAAGCGAAGTTCCTCGCTCACCTGTCAGGAACTCAACCTGGGCCGGGCCCACACGCCGCTGGCCATGGAAACCGTACAGGTTCACCAGGTATCTGTGTTTGGATTCCAGGCCAGAGAGGGTGATGTCGTTCCGGTCACCCTCCACAGGGACTATTTGCAGTTGCCCAGCCTCGTCTGTGTACTGGACCTCAAAGGAATCCACTTCTCCATCAGTCACCATCCAGGAGAGACGCACGGTGTGTGGTGTGGTCTCCTCCACGGTTAACGCCCCTAGGTGGGGCTCGGGCGCTGGAGGGCTTGGGGGCCAGATGCTGCCTTTGGTTTCATCCCTGGCTGCTGGTTCAGAGAGACAAGTAGAGATGGGTGATGGGTCTGACCTGGCATCAAGTCTCTCCAGAGGAGGAAAAGAGGGTAAGTTGAGAGGTCAGTGATAAAAGGGACCCACTGTTGATACAGGGATGAACTTGAAAGGCATCACACAACGTGCAAGAAGACAAACACAAGACCGTGCACACATGCTTCAGTGAAATGAAATGCTAGAACAGCCCCAGCTGCAGTGGGTGGAGAGCAGTCAAGGAGCTGACTGCTAGGTGCACCAGGAACTTTTGGGGTGTACGGAAACATTTTACATCTCAGTCATGTAATGGTTTCGTGAGTTACACATTAGCCATAGCTCTTAGTATGCATGAACTGATCATGTTAAATATGTCTGACAAAGCTGATCCCTCCCCCTAAATGAACGCAGAGAAGCCCCGGAGGGCAGACGCAGGTAGGAGGCACACTGCCCGCCGTCGCCACACTCACCAGTCACAGCGGTGGCGGAGATGGGACCCACACGCTTGTCCTGGTAAAGCCCGTACAGGAGCAGCTGGTACCTGTGGTTGGGGTCCAGGCCCGAGATGCTGACCTCTCTGCGGCTGCCCTCCACGGGCACCACCTGGGGCTGCCCATCCCTGTCCTTGTACTGGACCACAAAAGAGTCAAACTGGCCCTCGGGGACTGTCCACAGGAGGCGCACAGAGTCCGATGTCACACCGGTCACCTGTAGTTCCTCCCCCAGGTGAGGCTTAGTTCCAGCACCGTCCACCGTCCACTTCTCTGAGATGGAGACACACAGGGGAAAGGAATGAGCTTTTCCGGAAGGGTGGAGACTTCGCAGGGAAGGATGGACAGAGAGAGCTCTGGGGACAGGGCTGTGTGGTGGCTGGGTGTGCAGGGCTGGTGCCAACGGCTTGTGCAGCGACAAGCACTGCTTGTCCCAGCTGGAGAAGCTGGGCCCAAATACCAGTCCTAACGGCAGCCAACACATGTGGTGCCCTGACAGGGAAATGGATGCCTTCCCAGAGGGCCTCCAGGAGCAGAGCTGGGCCCTAGGGATGCGCTCACTGGTGGCGCCCTCTGCCTTGAGGGGGCCATGGCGCTTCTTGCCCCAGAGGCTGTAGAGGAGGAATCTGTACTTGTGGTCAGCTTCCAGAGGGGTGATGATGACTGAGCGCTCTTGGCCGTCCACAGGCACCACCCGGGGCCAGTCCCTATCTTTGAACTGGACCGCAAAGGAGTCAAAGTGGCCCTCCGGGACCATCCGTAAGAGGCGCAGAGAGTCTGGGGTGGGGTCTGTCACCCACAACTCCCCAAGGCGGGGTGGGGCCCCTGGTCTGGCATCTTCTCTGGCAGCTGACAAAGAGGAAAGGTTCTTGTGTTTATTTTTTCCAAAATGACTCGTTGGCTGCCTCCCTCCGGAGCTGGACAAACCCCAAATATTTCCATTACCCTCGTGTCCCTGCCACCATGTCCAGCTGGCCCAGGCCTTGCTCCACTAGGCTAGCTGAGGAGGGGTCTTCTACCCTGAGGCTGGGGAAGGAGAGTCCCAGAGGAGAATTCTCTGGGGACAGAGACAATTCCCAAAGGAGCTTCTCTGGGAAAGATTGCCCGGATTTCCTAGCTCCCCACTTGTCTTACTGTTCCTGCTGCCCGACTCTCCCACCTGCCGGAGACGATTTCCTTATGGGGCTGTAGCTTACCACAGACTTGCTCTGGTTACCGTTATTATCAGGGAGTGCCCTTCTCTGATCTCACAGGGGAAATAAAACCCCAGGGGCCTGGGGTACCAGCAGGGGTGCAGGATCTTGGAAGGGGGCAGGCAACAGGAAGAGGGGCAAGGTGTTAGAAAGGAGGTGACCCCCACGGGACCTGGTAGAGGAGTGAGAGCTGCCTGTGTGTGGGAGGAGAATGAAGCAGGGGAGCTCAGACGGGGAAGAATCTGGTGTCTGCCCAAGAAGCCATCCCAAGGTCTGAGAAGGAGCTGGCCTGCTGCCTTTCTGGACAGCAAGGGCGCTGACGGCATTGTTATTGCGAGAGTTTTCTGGCAATAGGGAGCCCCCAGGGGCAGGGGAGGGCCTGGACCAAACCCCAGGAAAGGGGTACAGCTGGCCTAGGCCCAACAGGGCCTGCCTGAGCAGCCAGCTCTGGGCTCCTCTGGTCCCAGTTTCTGAGATGTAAGGAGGAGGGCAAAGGATGAAGGGGACATTGTGGGGCAGGATATCTGGGACCTGATGGGCCCGTGGGGTAAGGAGCTGGGTGAGAGTTGGATGGGAGCTCAGGAGTGATGGCTACTTGGGGCTAAAGACTCACAAGGCTCGGGGGGGGGGGGGGTCCTGGCTCCCTTTACCCCCTTGTCCAGCACCCCTAGATTCCCATATTCTATTTTCCAGGAAGACACCTGAAGGGGCATTTCCCCATTTATGGGAATAGAAATGACAATGGAGAGCAGTCTGCAGGGGAGCTCTCAGGTTCTGGGGTGGGGTGGGCATCCGGGGTGAGCTAAGGATGTCTCAAATGAAACGCAAGTGGTGGGCAATGGGGAGACCTAGCAGATGGGTGAGGAGATCAGGCTTAGTGGTAGGGGTGGGAAGCTGACAGCGTATTGGCGTGAGGGGGTCTTCTCACCTGTCTTTGCCTCCACAGAAACTGGGCCACGTCGTTTTCCATCATGAATCCCAAACAGCAGGAACTTGTATTTCTTATCGGGCTCCAGGCTAGGGATGGTGACCTCGCGCTGGTCCCAGGCCACAGGCACCACCTGGGGCTGCCCGGCCCTGTCCTTGTACTGGACCACGAAGGAGTCGAATTCACCCTCCAGGACCGTCCAGGACAGGCCCACGGAGTCCGGGGTCATATCTGTCACTGTCAGCTCCCCCAGGCGTGGCTCCAGAGGGGGTTCAGTGGGTGTGGCAGTGGGGAGAGGAGCTGGGGAGACAGGAAACATGGCTAAGATCTCTGGGGGGGTCTCCTCCCACAGAATTTCTGGGCTCTGGGGCCCCCGGGGCTGGGAACTGAGATGAGTAACACATTTTTGTTTTCACTGTCGTCTAACTGAGATGCAGCATTTCCTTCAACAATGAAAACAGAAGTCCCAGCATTGGAATGTCAGCAGTTCTGTGTCTTTGTCACCAACAGGATCCCAGATGTTTTCTTTTTTTTGCAGTTTTGCAAATGTCTATCTATCTATCTATCTATCTATCTATCTATCTATCTATCTATCTATCTATCTATCTATCTATCTATCTATATGTATATACATGTATAATTTTTACATTATTCTTCATTTTCTGCATTTTTTCATCTTGGTTGTTTCCCCTGTGGACTTCCCACCACCAAGGATACCAGATGTTTCATGTCACTTTAAGCACTATTGCAGAAAGCGATTGCACTAATCACTACTTACAGGTATATAGGTCGACCATTACACTTGTCACTAGGCTCTCTCCAAAAACACACAATATTTTGATTGAGCCCTCCCTGGTGGAGCAGGGATTAAAGTCTCAGCACTACCACCTATCGCCAGCCACTGTGGCAGGGAGCTGACCCACAAGACACAGCAGCCCTCTCCTGTCTTCCGCTGCTCCCCTCAGCAGTGTATATGGGTAGATTCGTCTGTTCTGCTCCCACTCTGTCTCTGGTGAATCCTCTCATTTACGCACTTCTGGCCATTACCCCAGGTCTCATATACATAAATAAATAAATCATATAAAAATATTTTGATAATTGTTGATCAATATCATCAGTTCTTTGTGAGCCTAAGCATTTCACAGATGTTAAAGCATAGCTTAGAGAGGAGTCCATGGTATCACCAAATACCCGGTCACAGAAATGTTGGAAACCTGTGCCAGGAAGCCCTGAGCCCAGGAAGGAGACAGGCCAGGAGCAGTGGCAGCTTCCAGGAGGGAGGACTGGCTGGTTTGAAGGGAAAGCCAGCGCTTGGGCCAGTGGGCTCTGGCCTCTGAGATGAAACTCAAGATGAAACTTGGGTTCCTACACCCAATAAAATCAAAAAAGGGGGTTGGTGGCAGCTGTGTCCAAGTCACAGCAGGGTTGTAAATAGAAAGTGAGGAACAGCTGTGGACACCAGGAGGGAGTGAGACCATAGGCAGCTGGTTTTAGTCAGCTGGAAGGAAGACATTCAGGCCTGGGGCAC
>NW_004567156.1:1371803-1373405 GCF_000260355.1 Condylura cristata
CTGGGAAGTGAGATGATGAACACATTTTTATTTTCACTGCCGTCTAACTGAGATGCAGCATTTCCTTCAACCGCAAAAGCAGAAGTCCCAGCATCGGAAGTGCCAGCAGTTCTGTGATTCTATCACCAATAGGGTCCCACATGTTTCATGTCACCTTAAGCGCTATGCAGAATGCTATTGCCTCATGGCTACTTACAGGTGTGTAGGTCGACCATTACACTCGCTACTCGGCGTTATTATGTAATGAGCTAATAAAGGACCCTTTCTCAAATCACACACTATTTTGACTGGGGCCGCCCTGGTGGCACAGGAGTTAAAGTCTCAGTATTATTAAGCTATCAGCAGCCACTGCAGCATGAGTCCGAGCTCCAGCCAGGGAGGTGACCCAGGTGGTGGAGGTGACCCACATGGTGCAACAGACCTCTCCTGTGTGTCTACTGCTCCCCTCAGCAGTGTATATCAGTAGATCCACCTGTTCTTTTTTTTTTTGTGTAAAGATTTATTTATTTATGCTTATAGAAATGGGGTATAAGCCAGCAGTTCAGGGATGTGAAAGGATTCCTAGAGACAGAGTGGAGAGAACAGCCAGTTTGACAAAGAACACTGCTGAGGGGAGCAGTGGGCAAGATAGGAGAGGTCTGCTGTACCATTTGAGTCACCTGCCTGGCCAGGGATCAGACTTATGCTGAAGTGGTTACGGCTAGCTTTGTGTGCTGCACTTCAGCATTAACCCACCAGGAATGTGCTGATTGTGCCACCAGGATGGGTCCTGATCCACCTGTGCTACTCCCCACTCTGCCTCTGGTGAGTCTTCTCATCCCTCACTCCTCTTGCCTGTACCCCAGGTCTTCCATGCATAAATAAATAAATCTTAAAAAAAATAATTTGAGGGCCCTCCCTGGTTGCACAGTAGGTTAAAACACAGCACTAAGTAGCTAAAGCCGCTTCAGCATGAGTTCAATCCCTGCCCTGAAGGTGACCACATGGTGCGGCAGATGTAGCCTGTCTGACGGCTGCTCCCCTCAGCAGTGTACTTTGCCAGCCAGCCTGTTCTGCTCCCCACTCTATCTCTGGTGAATCCTCTCACTGTCCGTGCAACTCTGATCTGTATCCTAGTTCTGTATGCAAAAAACATTAAATAAATCTTAAAAAGGTATTATTATAGTGTTGATCAATATCATCAGTCCTTTGTGAGCCTGAGTATTTATCTCGCAGATGTCAAGGCCTTGCTTAGAGAGGAGTCCATGGGTATCACCAAACACCTGGTCACAGAAATGTTGGAAACCTGTGCCAGGAAGCCCTGAGCCCAGAAAGGAGCCAGGCCAGAAGCAGCAGTAGCTTCCAGGAGGGAGGAGGACTGGCCAGTCAGAAGGGAAAACCTGTGTTCAGGCCAGTGACCTCGGTCTCTGAGACAAGACTCAGGGACGTGGGTCCTTTCACCCAATAAAATAGGACAAAGAGGGGTGGTGGCAGCTGTGTCCAAATCACAGCAGGGTTGTAAAGAGAGAGCTGTGGACGCCAGGAGGGAGCGAGACCATAGGCAGCTGGTTTTAGTCAGCTGGAAGGAAGACATTCAGGCCTGGGGCACAGGAAGCAGAAATG
>NW_004567156.1:1373710-1374420 GCF_000260355.1 Condylura cristata
GGCTGCCCGGCCCTGTCCTTGTACTGGACCACGAAGGAGTCGAATTCACCCTCAGGGACCGTCCAGGACAGGTCCACGGAGTCCGGGGTCACATCAGTCACTGTCAGCTCCCCCAGGCGAGGCTTCAGAGGGGGCTCTGTGGGTGGGGGTGTGGGGAGGGGAGCTGGGGAGACAAGAAACATGGCTGAGATCTCTGGGGGTGTCTCCTTACACCAGTTTCTGGACTGGGGTCGCCAAGGGCAGAGGACTGAGGTGGGAAACACATTTTTATTTTCACTGCCGTCTGAGATGCAGCATTTCCTTCAGCCATGAAAACAGAAGTCCCAGCATTGGAGTTGCCAGCATTTCTGTGATTCTATCACCAATAGGGTCCCATATGTTTCATGTCACCTTAAGTACTATGCAGAATGAGCTCATCACTACTTATGGGTCTGTAGGTTGACCACGAGGTGTTGTTATTTAATGAAACAATAGAGAACTTCTCTCAACTCACACAATATTTTGATTTGGCCCTCCCTGATGGCTCAGGGGTTAAAGTTTCAGCACTATGAAGCTATCAGCAGCCACTGCAGGATGAGGCTGATCCGAAGCCATGGAGGTGACCCACATGGCGGATGTGACCCATGTGGCACAGCAGACCTCTCCTGTTTGCCCACTACTCCCCTCAGCAGGGTATGTTGGTAGATCTACCTGTTCTTTTTTTTTTTTTT
>NW_004567156.1:1376877-1377733 GCF_000260355.1 Condylura cristata
TTTTTTTTTTTTTTTTAAGATGTATTTACTTAGAAAAGTGGGGTACAGGCCAGGGGACGGGTGAGAGGATTCACCAAAGACAAGTGTGGGGAGCTGATAGATAGATGTGGTAGATAGATGAAGTACACGGCTAAGGGAGCACCGGGCAAGACAGGAGAGGGCTGCTGCTCCTTTAGGTCACCTCCCTGGCTGGGGATCCAACTCATGATGAGGAAACGGCAGCTAGCTCTTCAATGTCAACCAGGATGGGCCACCAGGATGGGCCCGGAACCACCTGTTCTGCTTCCCACTCTATCTCTGGTGAATCCTCTCCTCCTGCACCTCTGGCCTATACCGCAGTTATTGTATGCCTAATAAATAAATCCTTAAAAATGTATTTTGATAATTGTTGATCAATATCATCAGTTCTTTGTGAGCCTAAGTATTTATCTCACAAATATTAAAGCATTGCTTAGAGAGGAGTCCATGGGTATCACCAAACAACTGGTCACAGAAATGTTGGAAACCTGTGCCAGGAAGCCCTGAGCCCAGGAAGGAGCCAGGCCAGGAGCAGCGGCAGCTTCTGGGACGGAGGACTGGCCAGTCAGAAGGGAAAACATGTGTTCAGGCCAGTAGGCTCTGACCTCTGAGACAAGTCTCAGGGACTTGGGTCCTATCATCCAATAAAATAGGACAAAGAGGGGTGGTGGCAGTTATGTCCTAATCACAGCAGGGCTGTAAAGAGACAGCTGTGGACGCCAGGAGGGAGCGAGACCATAGGAAGCTGGTTTTAGTCAGCTGGAAGGAAGACATTCAGGCCTGGGGCACAGGAAGCAGAAATGGGGACGGAGGGCAGGGAGGGTTCCAGACCTGGGGG
>NW_004567156.1:1378548-1379635 GCF_000260355.1 Condylura cristata
GTTTCACCACAGTCAGAGTGGGGGGAAGAATAGGCTGATCGCTGAAGTACACTGCTGAGGGGAGCAGCAGGCAGGAGAGGTCTGCTGTGCCATGTGGGTCACCTCTGGGGCCGGGGACGGAACTCGCACTGAAGCAGTGACAGCTATCTTGCAGTGCTGCGCTCTAACCCATTGAGCCACCAGGGAGGGCCCCGTTCTTGATATTCTATCATCTATAGGGTCCCTATGTTTTCATGTCACCTTAAAAGCGCTATGGCACAAAGCTATTGCATCATCGCTGCTTACAGGTGTGTAGGTTGACTATTACACTCCCCACCAAGTATTGTTATTTAATAAACAATAGAGGACCATCTCTCAAATCACACAATATTTTGATTGGGCTCTCACAGTGACACAAAAGTTAATTTCTTAACACTATCAAGCTACCGCCAGCCACTGCAGCATGAATCCAATATTCAGCCAGGGAGCTGACCCACATGGCACAGCAGATATATCCTGTCTCACTGCTGCTCCCCTCAGCAGTAACTTAAGTAGATTCACCAATTTGCTCCCCAGTCTGTCTATGGTGAATCCTCTTACTCCCATACCTCTGGCCTACACTCCAGTTCTTGTGTGCATAAATAAATAAATAAATCTTAAAAACATATATTGATAGCTGTTGACCAGAATCATCAGTCCTTTGTGAGCCTAAGTATTTATCTCACAGATGTTAAAGCATTGCTTAGAGAGCAGCCCATGGGTATCACCAAACACCTGGTCACAGAAATGTTGGAAACCTGTGCCAGGAACCCCTGAGCCCAGGAAGGAGCCAGGCCAGGAGCAGTGGTAGCTTCCGGGAGGGAGGACTGGCTGGTTTGAAGGGAAAGCCTGCGCTCGGGCCAGTGGGCTATGGCCTCAGGGACATGAGTCCTAACCCACGTGCCCCACTAAAAATGGGCAGCAGAGGGGGAGGTGGCATCTATGTCCAAGTCACAGCAGGGTTGTAAAGAGACAGCTGTGGACGCCAGGAGGGAGCGAGACCATAGGCAGCTGGTTTTAGTCAGCTGGAAGGAAGACATTCAGGCCTGGGGCACAGGAAGCAGAAATG
>NW_004567156.1:1380270-1381248 GCF_000260355.1 Condylura cristata
CTAGGTTCTGGGCTCCCCAGGGGCTGGGAAGTGAGATGATGAACACATTTTTATTTTCACTGCCGTCTAACTGAGATGCAGCATTTCCTTCAACCACGAAAACAGAAGTCCCAGCATCAGAGTTGCCAGCAGTTCTGTGATTCTATCACCAATAGGGTCCCACATGTTTCATGTCACCTTAAGTACTATGCAGAATGAGCTCATCACTTCTTAAAGGCTCATAGGTCGAACCACGAGGTGTTGTTATTTAATGAAACAATAAAGAACTCTCTCTCATCTCACACAATATTTTGACTTGGCCCTTTCTGGTGGCTCAGGGGTTAAAGTCTCAGCACTATGAAGCTATCAGCAGCCACTGCAGGATGAGGCTGATCCCCAGCCAGGGAGGTGACCCACATGGCAGATGTGACCCATGTGGCACAGCAGACCTCTCCTGTCCGACCCCTGCGCCCCTCAGCAGGGTATGTTGGTAGATCCACCTGTTTTTGTTTTTTTTTTTAAGATGTATTTGCTTATGCTTACAAAACCAGGGTATATGCCAGAGGAGCAGGGACAGTGAGAGGATTTACCAAGATAGAGTGGGGAGCAGAACAGGCAGATGGATGGAGTAACTGCTCAGGGGAGCAACAGGTAAGACTGCTGTACCATGTGGGTATCCTCCCTGGCAGGGGATCAAACTTGTGATGAGGCGACAGTGGCTAGCTTCATGTGTTTCAATGTCACCCCGTTACACCACCAGGACAGGTCCTGATCCACCTGTTCTGCTCCCCACACTGTCTCTGGTGAATGTTCTCATCCTGCACTTCTGGCCTATACCACAGTTCTTGTATGCATAAATAAATAAATCTTTTTTAAAATACTTTGATGCTTGTTGACCAGAATCATCAGTCCTTTGTGAGCCTAAGTATTTATCTCACAGATGTTAAAGCATTGCTTAGAGAGGAGTCCATGGGTATCACCAAACACCTGGTCACAGAA
>NW_004567156.1:1382043-1402228 GCF_000260355.1 Condylura cristata
TGGTCACTGTCAGCTCCCCCAGGCGAGGCTTCAGAGGGGGCTTGGTGGTTGCAGGGCCCTCTTCCTCTGTCGATGGAGTTGAGAAGATGGTTGGGAGGCTGTTAGCCTAAGCCCGTCTTTCCCTGGGTCGTGTGATGTACATTTGTCATGATGCCCATGAAGCAATTTTGATGAAATCTACATGAACTGGCCATATCTGGCTGGCCAACTCCCCTTCTCTGAGTTTCTGCCTGGATCTGGGGCTGTATCTGAGGGGAAGTGTGTTATCCTCCCTGAGTACCAGGAAAGTGTCTAAACTTCCATGTCTGTCAGTGACTCCAAGTTCTTCCCATCCAGACCGCCGCCCTGCTCTCCTGACTCATGTCTGTCCAACATCTGTCCGTGCTAATTCAGTGCTTTAGACTCAAGTCCAAGCTGAGCTCAGGGCCTCCGCCACCCCCGTGTCTGTTTCCTCCACAGCCTCCCCATCTGAGCAAAACCTTGGCTTAGTCCTGACAGCCACCTGAGCCCTCTCCCACCCCGTAGCCTCCTCGAGTAAGTCCCTCAGGCAGCCCCTTCAGAGCCCTCCCACCTACCCAACCCCTCTCGCAGGCCTACGTGGGTGCCTCCTACCCTCTCTACCCTCACCCCTTCACTGCCTGCCACTGGTAACACATCAGTCAGCTCTGTCCCCACACGGCTTCCAGCCCACTCACCATGGCCTCCAAGGCCCCACGTGTATCCTGCCTCACATCACTGTCCCATCCACTCCAACACCTTCCTACAGGCCACGTGATCTTCCCCAAAGGCCCACATGGCAGGTCCTGTTCCCTCTCCAGTTCTTCCCTCTTGAGGGCTGTCCATGCCCCCCTCTCCATCGGTTCCCCCAGCATGTGCTGGATTTTGCTTTTCTCCACGGCCTCCTACACTAACATTTTCTGCAGTTCGATTCCTGTCTCCCTCTCCCTGAGTGCAAGCCCCACATTCAGCTCAGCCTGAACAGGAACAGGAGCTTGGCCTGTTCACGTCTGTGTCCCAAGCGCTTGGCCTGCCACACAAGTTTGTCAAATGAGGTAGGCCTGCGTGTCTGTGCTGGTTGCGACTGAGCTTGGGGCCAGCAGGTTGCACCGCCCAGGAACGAGCTGACTCCATCAGTGACCCAGCCAGTGGGCTCCCCAAGAGCGGTTTCTCTGGCTCCTCTGGGACAAGATGAGGTGCCAGAGGATACACTCTGCTTTACAAAGCAGGCAGGACAAGTCTGAATGAGGACAGCGTGGAGCCAGGGGATAGGCATGGGGAAGCCACATGCACTGTGTGTCCACCTGCTGGCCAGCACTGGCCTCTACCCCTCGGCCTCAAGGCTGTTTGCACCACAGCATCCACCTCCTGATTCTACCTCCTGTGCTTCTTTCTAAGAGGGACAGAAACTGTCCCTTGCCATCAAGCTTTGTGTTGACAGTCTGGCTGAGCTAGGAAAGGTGGGGTCACAGCTGCCCGCGACTATGCAGGCGATCCTTTTCCAGTTTAGAAATGTTTCTGACATGCTGCCTGTTTCTTCTGGCCAAGGCATGGCAGTGCCTCTGGCTCTGCAGGTTCTGGCTGCCCCATCACTGTGCTGCTCTCAGAGTGGACATTGTCTCTTCTTCCTTCAAGGGCCACTTACTCTATCCTGGACAATGGGTGGTTTAATATACCCAGTATCTGATCAGATATATAGCGATTCCTCCACAGGAAGGTTTGAACAGAAAGTCATAAGGACATAAATAAATACATCTTTAAAGAATACTTTACACACAACTACGTCTAACCCTTGTGATTGGGTGGACATGACTTGCTCCATCATGAAGATGAGGAAAACGAGGTTCTAGGAACACAGCTAGGAGGGGGAAGCTAGGAGTGGAGCTCAACTCGTCCCATTCCAAAACCAAGCCTTCTTCCACTGCACCACCTCAGGCGGTGCTGACACAATACCCGGGGTCACACAGCCCGGGATGGACAGACCAACGGTCTCCCCAGCAGGGACTGGACAGCATGTCCTGGGCACAGGAGGTCCCCATTCTGCGACCTCAGGCCCCAGCACAGTAACTCAGGGTGGCTTCCTCTCCTTCTCCCTGGGCTGCCTGAAGCAAAGACAACTGGGAGTGGATTGTGCTAGAAGCTACACAAACCAAGTCACTGTGAGTTTGTAAGATATTCCCTGCTTTTAAGTTGTTAACCTTCTCCCTTAGAGTAAAAGCTGTTTTGGGAAAAGGTATGTCTTTGAACAAAAACATGTCAGTGAACAAAGGTGAAAACAGATACCCTCCCTGTGACCAAGCTCTGCAGGCCCCGGCCAGCCTGGGATCTGGGCCCTGGGGCTCTGTGGAAGAGGCCATCTGTGTGACTGATGCCCTATGCCTGGGCCTGAGGTGTGGGGTGGGGGGATGTTCCCTTCTGTCGAGGCACTCACAAGATGCGTGGTAAAGAAAGCGGCCAGCTGCACTAATGGAGAGGTAGGTGGATGCCTCAGGTACACTGGTCATCTGGGCCAGCAGCTGGACCAGCCAAGGGCTGCAGCAGACCCCAGAGCAAGCACAGCCACAAGAATCATAGTGGCAGACACTGGCACACACTGACTCCATGCCAGCCTCAGTCCTTAGTGCTTTAGACTGTTAATGCATTTAACCCAGCTGTTTGACACACAAGGAAAGAGATGTGGAAAATTTAAAACTCGCTCAAGACACAGCAGGTTGGACCCAGCTCCAGTGAATTCGAGGTTGACCAGAAGCAGGTGGGGCCTCGTGGACAGGAAGAGCTATTATCACAAGGAGGCTGGGGGCCACCAGACAGGACATCAAACCAGGCCCGTGCTCACTCACCGGTTGTGCCCACGGTGGACACGGGGCCCACTCGCCGGCCCCTGTACAGGCCATACAGGTGCATCTTGTACTTGCGCCCCGGCTCCAAGCCCTGCACCGTGACCTCTCTCTCCTCACCGCCGACACGCACCACCTGCGGCCCGTCCCCGCCCTTGTACTGGACGCTGAAGGAGTCAAAGTGGCCCTGGGGTACGATCCAGGAGAGGCTCAGCGAGTCTGGGGAGGTGCCTGTCACAGTCAGCTCCCCCATCACAGGCTCCTCTGAGATGGCTTCTGTGGGTTCGATTCCATCTGGCGCTGAGGAGAGACACAGAGGCTGAGGCGGGGCCACAGCATGGCCCTGGAGGCCCAGGACAAGACGGAGAGGCCACGGCCATGGGGGGCCCTGATGGCAGCTCACAGAAGCCCCTCGGGCTGGGGTCCTGCTCACTGCACCTCACAAACAGGCCTGGAGCCCCTGGGCCTGTGGGGACCCAGTGCAGCCACAGCTCAGCCCAGCAGGCCCCGATGCCCAGGAGGACCAGGAGGAGGCTCAGCCTGGGCAGAGGGGCCCCCGGCACCCCCCCCAGCCACCCAGAGCCATGGTCACCTCCACTTGGGCCCCACCTGGGCTTCCTCCCCACTCACCCGTCACCCCGATGGTGGAGATGGGGCCCACGCGCCTGCCCTCGTGGAAGCCGTACAGGTTCATCTTGTACTTGTGGTCTGGCTCCAGGCCTGAGATGGTGACCGTGTCCTCGTGGCCTGGCACCCGCACCACCTTGGGCTGGCCGTCCCCATTCTTGTACTGGATCAGGAAGTGGTCAAACTGGCCCTCGGGGACCGTCCAGGAGAGGTGCAGGGAGTTGGGGGTGGCATCTGTGATGGCCAGCTCCCCCAGGCGGGGCTCCCTGGGGTGCTCTGAGGCACCTATGCTAGGTTTTGTGGGGCTAGGGATCTTGTCCACAGGTTTGCGGGTTGCTGAGAGAGAAGAAGCAACAGGTTTAAAGGGCCACTTGCTTTACTGGTGACATTCATCATAACAATGAAGCATATCCTGTAAATAACTCCTCAAGCTGTAGGCTGGGGGTTTAGCCTTGTGTCAGCCATTCAGAAGCTCTTTAACGGAGAGAGGACTAACCACACCATGTAATGCTGTCAGGACTGCACTGGTGGGTCTTGTGGTGGGGTGCAAGGCGGGGGTCACCCTTCACGCCTGAGAAAGGAGCTGAGATGGAAAGAGGGGAGTCTAAGGAATTCTATATATTTTGCAGACAGTGCTACGCTGTGAGGTGCAGGGAAGCTCTTCCCACCTCTGCTTCTTCCTGTCAGCTCCAGCTCTCAGCTGCCTCCCTCTCCCACCCCACTTACCAGGGCAGAAGATGGAATGTGCTTTGGCTAAGGCCTCAGAGGCAGGCCTTCCCCTCCCTCACCCTTAACCTTAAAGAATGTTAGGCTAACCTTAATCTTAAGGAATGAAAGGCTAAGGCCAAGGCTCAGATTAGAGTGGGAGAAAGATGTGGGGGTGGGGGTTGCGGGTTGGGGAGGGCCCAGGTCTTCTCTGGCTGGATCTGGAGTCAGGGTAAGGGCACCTACCCACCCCACTGCACGAGGTTTCTAGGGAGACGCCACAGAGGGGAGACTCCGTGCAAGGGAAGTCAGCTTTTCTGAGACCCACTCCCCAGCCCATAGACTACTAGGGTTGGAAGACTGAGGAAGGCGTCAAGGATGCTAACCCAGGCAAGAAGGGAAGGAAGGGGAGGAGGAGAAAGGACGCAGGAAGAGAGAAGGGGAGAAGCAGCCAGCTCACCACCAAACAGCGATTTCACGTGCTAGGCATCATTCTAAGGGAGGTTTGTGAGTTTGCAAATGAGTTTTAACAAATCCGTGGAGCAGTTACCGTAGCACCCCATGTCACAGATGAGAAAGCAGGGGTTCAGTACAAAGGGGTTCAGCAGCTGCACTAGTCTCATAGGCTGCACAGCTGGGATTAAAATCCACCCACTGCTCCCGAGCTCAGACTCCCAGGCATCAAGCTGCACAGCCCAGAGAGCGAGCTGGACAGGGGAGGCTGGGCTCCCAGGAGCCTGTGCGGGCTGGAAGTGAGCCCCTGCCCTGCTCCAAGCTGGCTGGGGGGGCGGGGGCGACTGGCAGATCTGCAGTAATGGCTGAGGGAAGTGTGACCGAAATTTGGAAACCGTGACAGGAAGTCCAGCAAAAGCCATGGGGAAAGCACGCGGCAGCTGGCACGTGCAGGAGTGGGAGGACGGGATAGCCCGGGGTGGAGGAACCATTCCAGGTGCTAGGGCTGGGGAAATGGGTCTGTTCTTGGAAAGGAGAAGTATGGCCAAGAAAGCCGCTGGGGTGGCGGCTGGAGAGAAACCCTGGGAAGCAGGGGAGAATGGGAAAGCTTTGGCAGGTTTGGGGCCGAGAAAGAGAAGGTGGAGGGCAGAGGAGGCGCACCAGGCCAGGTCCTGCTCAGAGGACCGGGTGCTGGGGGGCGGGGGGCATTGGGGGGGGGCCCAGGTCCTGATTCGCCAGTGGTGGCCACCAGACACCTGCCTGCTGTGAAGCCCGCGGAGGTTCATCTTACACTCCAGTCAGACAGTGACCTCGTTCCCACTCCCTGCAATGGACACTGCCTGGGGCTGCCCCTGTGCATCTTTGTACTGGACTGTTGGATTGTGAAGGAGTCAAAGGAGCCCTGGGCCACAGTCCAGTTCAGGTGCATGGAGTCTGGGGTGACGTCAGTCACCACCAGGTCCCCCAGCAGGGGTTCTCTGGTCTCTGGAGCTATAAAGAAGATCCAGCCAGGGCTGAACTCCAGCCCCAGATGGGGGCTTGGGGTTTGGAAAGCTTGTTGCACCTGGGAGAGGGGTGTCATTATTTGATTAGTGTGAGTGGTGAACCCTGGGAAGTCTGGCCCAGCCAAGGTATGACACACTTTCTGGGCCTTGCGGAGCAGCTGAATGGGGTGGGAAGGCTAGCAGTCGGGGAGCGGGAGTGCTGGCTGCCCCTCTCCCCTGGGAGAGGGGCCAGGGCAGAGTCAGCCGTCTCCCTGGGAGGTCCGTCTGGTTCCTGGCTGAGGGTGAGTGTGCAGAGAGCTGAGCGTGGGGACGTATGGAGCTTAGGCGGCCGCCACTCACCAGTGGTGCCATCAGCTGTGAGAGGGCCATGCCGCTTCTTGTTGGCAATCCCGAACAGAGTGAATCTGTACTTGTGGTCAGGGTCCAGCGGGGAGATAATGACTGAGCGCTCAGGCCCTTCCACAGGCTCAACGTGAGGCCGTCCATCCTTATCCCTGTATTGCACCACGAAGGAGTCGAACTGGCCCTCGAGAACAGTCCAGGAGAGGCGTAGCGAGTCTGGGGTGGGATCTGTCACCCACAGCTTCCCTAGGCGGGGCACAGCCACTGAGCTGGTCTCATTCAGAGGCACTGGGAAGATGGAGGAGAGAGAAGGGAGGGACACAGATCACAGGAGAAAGGGAAATCTACCTGCTACTGAGGGAAGCCGCGCCAGGTCACACAGTCATTGCATAAAGTCATAGGAACGAGCAGCACTGGCGGACCGAAATCCAGCCAACCGGCTTGCCAAGTTGTGTGCCCTGATGCGGGCTGGTCCAACCAGAGGAAGGCGTGCCTTCTGCGAAACGGCACAAAAGCACTGTCTGGACTCATGGGCCTGAGTTTATCCACAGCCTGGGGAGGCCCTTCAGAGAGCTGGGAGTCCAGCCAGGCATCTCCACGGCCAGGAATGTCTTCTAGGGCCATCCCCTTTGCCCCTGGTGGCACAGGGGTTAAGTCAGCACTATCAAGCTATCACCAGCCACTGCAGCACAGAGTTGGATCCCTGGCCAGGAAGCTGCCCTGCATGGCCCAGCAGACCTCTCCTGTCTTGCCCACTGCTCCCCTCAGCAGTGTATTTCAGTGGATCTGCCTGTTCTGCTCTCGACACAGTCTCTGGTAAGTTCTCTCATCCCACCCCTCCACAGCTGGTCCTACACCCCAGCTCTTGTATACATAAATAAACTTTAAAAATTAAAAAAGAAAGAAAGGGAAGCCCGACCCATGGAGTTTTAATGTGGGAGAGCCTTCCCCACCTGTGCTGGGTTTCCCGCTCTCCCGCCCTGCACCACCGGGCCTCACTCCCAGCCCTGAGCTGTCAGCTGGTATAAGAAGGCCCTCAGCCTGGCCCCACTGCTCCGCCAGTATCCACCCCATCTCTGCACTTTATCCTCGGCCCAGATTCCAAAGAGAGATGTCAGCACTGACTGCAGTCTTATCCTCACCTCCATCACACTCCCATCCCAGCTCCACCCTCCACCAGGCAGCTCTTAGCAGGGTCCGTGGTGGACTGTGGCCACTCTGCAGGCCTGAATCACTCTTTCTGGATCTGCCTCATCGGGCCGCACCCTTGGTTTTGATGTCCAGGACACCACTCTCCCGGGTTCTGCCCCTTTCCACAGGTTCGCTCTCGAGCTCCTCTTTCTCCACTCATTCACTGATGCTGGCCACCTACCGGGTTCCAGAGGCCCTGTCTCTCCTACCCTGACACCCTCACCTCTGGCCTTGGCACTGATCACACCTGGTCCTTAGGCCTTCCCAGTGCTCTCCAGGCCCATGAGGGCAGCGGCCGCCACCTGCCCCCCTCACTTCCTGCTTTGTGACCTCCCTGTCAGCACCTTGATTCTCCACATCCATGCCTGGGGGCTGCTGTGGGCTGCGGTGCAGGGGCATACCAAGGGCGTCCTGAACACTCCTGACACTTAGCAAAGGGTCAAGAGGTGTTCATCCCATGTCCACACTGCGCTGCTCCTCACTTCTGCTGTAACTTGCCTCTGGAAGTGAGCGGCCATATCCAGAAATGTGGGGGTGCCCTGGTCTCCCTGCTTCCCTTCACTGCATACACCCACCGTCATGGTCCCAGGCAGGCTATATACTTAGTTTCTGGCTCCCACCACACCATTTATCCTCCACGGCAGCCTCAGTGTTATGTAAAAACTAATCAAATCACTCCCCAACTTCAAACCTCCCAGAACTCCTCTTAAGAGAGGTCCAGCCCGCAGCACTGCAAGCTGGCTGCAACCGCCTCAGTGCCAATTTGATGCCCGGCCCCAGAGGTGACCACATGGCACAACAGACATCTCCTGACCTGGCTCCAGTAGGTCTCCCTCTGTCTGCCTGTTCTGCTCCCGATTCTGCCTCTGGTGCTTCCTCTCACTGTCCCTGCATCTCTAGCCTGCACCCCAGTTCTGTATACATAAAAAAAAAAAATAGAGGGCCCTCCCTGGTAGCACAGCAGCTGGTTAGGATGCAGCACTACAAGCTAGCGGCAGCTGCTTCAATGAAAGTTCAATCCCCAGCCCTGGAGGTGACCCACATGGCGAGCCAGACCTCTTCTGTCTCGCCTGCTGCTCCCCTCAGCAGTGTACTTCATCAATCTGCCTGTTCTGCTCCCCACTCTGTCTCTGGTGAATCCTCTCACTGCCCCTGCACCTCTGGCTTGTTCCCAAGTTCTGTATGAATAAACAAATAAATCTTTTTTTAAAAGAGAGGTCCAACCAGGCGAGAAAATAACAAAAATAATGAACAACCATATACCAGAGACATTCTGTGGTGGCGGAGTGGGAAATGGGATCAAAAACGGGGGGTGGGGGTGGGGGAAGGGAGGGAAATGCACGGGACTAGGGTGGTGGCACAGGGGTGATCTGGTGATGGGAAACCCGCGGGGATTACAATCGAGATGGAAAAAAAAATGTGCAAAATGATGTAAAAATAAACTTTGTAATAAAAAAAAAAAAAAGAGAGGTCCAGATAAGCTCCTTGGTCATGCACCAGGCCCTTCCCCAGCTGCTAAGGTCCCTGCTCTTCACCCATAGGAGGCAGATAGGGGTTCTCTTACAGGGCTACACCAGTCCTGCCTCACTCTCCAGGCTCCCTCTATACTACACTCCTCAACCTCTCTGCCTAAATCTCTACTCTTTTCCCTTCAAGATTCCTCTCAGGCACCATTGCCTCCAGGAAGGCCTCCTGGATTTCCCAAAGCACTGGGAAGCCCTCCTTTAACTGTGCAGAGGGCAGGGGTGTGTGATGGTTCTTGCTCACCGATCTTGGCTTCAGCCACCCGGGGGCCATGCTTCTTCTTGCCTGTGAGCCCATACAGGATAAATTTGTACTTGCGACCAAGCTCCAGGTTGGTGATGAGGGCTGAGCGCATGGATCCCTCCACGGGAACCACCTGGGCCCCAACCCTGTCCTTGTACTGGATTACGAAAGAGTCGAATTCGCCTTCAGGGACTGTCCAGTGTAGGAGCAAGGAGTTGGAGGTCACATTGGTCACGGTCAGCTCTCCCAGGCGTGGTGGGGTCCGGGGCTTCTCAGGCTTCTCCTCATCCTTGTCTGGGGTGGGGGAGGCGCAAAGCAAAGCAAGTGAGCTCAGCCACTGTCTTGTCTGTCTCTGTCTTCTCTGCCCACTGTTTGTGGGCCTCTCCGACTGCTCCCTCCAGGCAGGCCTCCACCCCAGCCCTCTGTGACCTGCCTTGCTGTGGGGGAGACATCCTCCCCCGTTTCTGTAGTGGAAAACTTAGCCCTTCCCATGTGACAGGTCCCCACCCCTCACAAAGCTCCCAGCCTCTCTACACCAAGATCATACTTGTGCCCTGTGGTCCTTCCTGAGAGTTTCCAACCTCTCCACTGCTGCTTTAGAGCCACCAAAAGCCTCCTTTGTCCACCTGAACTTTCTCTCTCTCACTACCCTTTCTCCAAATACTGAACTTGAGCTGGAGCTGCAGAAGGAGCCAGCTACCTTGGACCTGTGTAGAGGCATCAGGAAGGAATGTAAAAGCCAGATTCAGTCCTTCACTAGCTCTGCAAACCTCACCAACTCTGAAGTCCGGGTGGCTGGGACACCCCATTGTCAAGGAACCTCCAGTCCCAGCAGAAACTGTCTTTTGGGGAGCTGTCCACTGCCAGCAGATTCCCAGGTGGGGGATGGCCCACATCCTGGCCAGCCTAGTGAAGGAGTGGAGGGGCTTGTGGGGAGTGGATGGGAAGGTGGGGCCTGGGTATCCTTCGGGTCAGAGGCCTCCCCTCCCAACTCTGCCCCGGGAGACCTAGGGGACAGGTTGGGGTGAGGAGTGACCAGGAAGTGGGGGCAGGACAGAGAGCAGGTCAGCTGACAGCCTCTCCCCTTGAGCTCCTGTCCCACCTCTGACTTTTCTCCTCTCTCTTCTTTTGGGGAGTAGTCCCCTCCTCCTCCCCACCTCTGTCACTGCTCTAAGACCCCTATCTCACTTTCCTCTGAACCCTCAACTCCTCGTCTTCTGGAGAGAAACACCTAACCCAAGCACCAACCCTGTCCTTCAACCTCCATCCCACCTCTGACGTGCTGACCCCAGTTCTTCCCCCAACCTCAAGACATTGGTCCAAGCAAAATCCAGAATGTACCCATAATGCCTTGGTAGAAGAGGGGTGCAGAGGGCTCGCCCGTGGGGGGGACCCCACGAAGTGTCAGCTCATAGGAAGCTCCAGGAGGGGGTGAGGGCACCAGAGCCTGGCGGACATCCCCTGGTAGCAGCTCCTCGTGCACCTCCTGCCCCTCGGGCACTTGCAGGCTCAGCCGGAAGTGGGCAAAGGTGTTAGGCTGGGCGGTCCAGACCACAAGGAGGTGCCCTGTCTTGTCTCTGCCCAGCACCCTCAACTCTCCCAGCTCCTGGGGGCGCTGCTGCACGCCGGGTGCCTTGACCCCTTGAGTTGTTGAAGGGCCAGAAGGAGGAGGTTCATCAGTGGCCCCCAAGAGGCCCAAGGGGGAAGACCCTGGGAAGGGTAGGGCGAGAAAAACGGAAGAGTAGAGTATGAGAGGCAGAAAGGAAGCCCAGCTCCCAGGCTCTGCCCTCTAGCCATGGCGGCCCTCTCTTTCTGCTCTGAGACCTCTTTTCTCCACTGCTGAGGCCACCCCACCCTCCCAAAGACCCTTCCAGTGCTCCCAACACCCCTGTCCACCGCAGCCCTGAACAGATAGGTAATAAAAGAAATAAAGCATGCCATCCCTCTCCCACCAGACTCCTCTGATCCCTCCAGCACCCCAAACTTCCCCACGCTCCCCTCCCCAGTGGGTGGTGGTCGTGGCTTCCATTAGTGCTGCAGTGAGAAGCCTGGAAGAAAGGAGATGGTGGTGTTAGGGACGGAGAGACAAGAGAGTGGGTGGTGACAGGAGAGGGAAAGGAGGTGTATGTCCAGCTGTGTGGCATCTGTGCCCTATGGGAAAGAAGAGGTCCACACTCTCCCTTTGGCAGCCATGGAGCGCCTCGACACCATTCCTGTAGGAGAGACCATTGTGAAGGGAGACAGGTCTGCGAAGGTAGCTGGAGAAGCAGTGGCTTCACCTCACACATGCCACACACGTGCCTCTGCTCCAAGGCCACCCCAAGCAGGTCTGATGTGTCCCTCTGAGGTTAAGGCCAAATTGTGGAAAACAGTAACCACTGACCACAGGCTTCAGCCACGCTCACCACAGTGAGTCAGAATGGGAACCGCAGGTTCACCACTATCCCCACCCAAGCCACTCCCCACCCCCTCAAAGGCCCCCTCCATTGCCTGAAACAGCAGTCCTGGCAGGAGTGCCCTGGGAACCCAAGTGGAAATCTGGGAATGCGAAAGGCCAGGTCTCCTTGGCTTTGGGCATCTGCCAGGACTCTGGGAGTGGAGGGACTTCGAGGGACACACGACATCTGCTTTGTTGTGGGGTCTCCTGGAGGCTCCACCAGGTAGGACTTGAAGACAGTAGGGAGTTATGGGGTGGGGGTCAGAGCAGCAAGGCAGTGGGAAGAACTCTGGATGCAGACTCCGCGGCAGCTGAGGCTGGACAGGGGATGGGTGACCCCGGCGCCCCAGCCCACGCTACCTGTGGTGGTGATGAAGGCGTAGGACTTGGAGGTCTGCCCTGCCCGCACCCCGTGGACCTCCACGTGGTAGGTGGTGCCAGGCCTGAGGTCGGGGAGGCTAACGATGCGCCTGGTGCCGGGCACCGTCAGCTCCCCGCCAGGGCCCTCTGCGGGTGGCTGGGGCCGCCAGCGCAGCACCACGCGTTCGAAGTGCCCGCGGAGCCCGTCGAGGGACACGAGCAGCGCGCCGTCGGCGGAACTGCCCAGCACCTCGGGCTTGGGGTGGCGGGGCGCAGCCGCCGGGTCGAGGCCTTGGGAAGAGGGGGCGTAGATGCCCTGGTTGGAGTCCCGCTTCCAGGTGCCCGACTCGGCGCTGACGGTGGGGTGGGGGCGGCGGGGCGGGGGTGCCGGAGAGCCTGCGGGGGCGCCACCCGCCCACCGCCGCTGCAAATATTCGTGGATGTTGCGGGCCACCGAGGTGTAGGTCTGGTTGGCCCGCAGTGGGTAGCCGTGGGCCCGCAGGTGGCGCTCCAGGTCCTGCACCGTGCCGCGGAAGCGACCCAGCTCCGCGGTCAGGTTGCCCCAGGGCCGCCGCGGAGGCTGGGGCAGGCTAGGTTTCGGCAGAGATTCCTCCTCCCCTTCCTCCTGCGGCCGCGAGGGCCTGGCGGGCCGAGGAGGCCGGAGGGGCCCGTTCTGGGAGCCCCGGGCTGAGGGGCGCACCTCCGGGTAGCTGTAGTGCGCTGGTGCTGCCGTGGGTGAAAAAGCGCAGGAGAGCAGATCAGTGGTAACCTCGCCCCCTCCCGCCCTCCCCTCCGCGCCTCCCTCCCACCAGACCTGGGGCCTCTTCCGCGAGCCTCAGCCCCACCTGTAAAGAGAACAGAGAGAACGGAGTCAGCGCCCCAGAGGCCCCTCAGCCCTCAAGCCCGCTACGGTTGCTGCCCTAGAAAGAAGAGAAGCCAGCAGGTGGGGCCCTGTGTCTGAAGGAGACAAAGAGGACTGGGAGGAGGGAATGTGAGCTAGGGCGGTGGGTGTCCCTCCGGCACAGCCAAAGAAAAGGGAAAGATCCAGGCATCTGTTAAAAGACCTTGAGGGTTAGTAGAAAATCACTCTGCAAAACCCCAGTCGTGAAGTCAGGCAGTGCTGATTTCTGCTCGGCCCAACTCCAATGCCTACAAGCTCTGAGCCTGGCTGAGCACAGGCGTCCACCTCCAGCCTTACCATGGGGAGTCAGGCAGCATCTCCTCCCCGCGGCAGCTTGGGGAGCATGGCCCATGGGCCAGCCACTGTAGCATTGCTGCAGGGCTTCTGAGGGCTGTCTCCCATCCCACCTGGCAGGTGCTTTGGGTCTGCCCCATACCCACCAAGGGCACCCAGGGGCACCTGTGAGCCTAGACATGGGCTCCCACAGGCTGGGTCCTGCACTCGGCATCCCGGCCCCTCCCTCACCCCTTGCCGTCCATACCTGTGTTGGCCCTGATGGAACTCGGGTAGCTTACTGCCGGGCCCCGCTCCGCAGTGACGGTCACCACGTATTCCACGCCTGGCATCAGGTCAGTCAGCAGTGTCCTGTCCTCCTCAGGGGGCACTTCCAGCCGCACCCTCTGGTTGCCAGCACTGACATAGGACACCACGAATCTGTCTACTTCGGCCTGGGGACGCAGCCAGCTGAGGTCCAGCGTGGTCGGTGTCACAGCCACGACGCGGAGGTCCTGGGGCCCATCAATCACTAGCCGGTGGAGAGAGGAGAGCTCAGGTGGGAGTCTGGCTCTCCAGTCACTAGCTTTCCTCCAGGTGCCTTGCCCCCATCTGTCCCTCCCGCTGCCCTCCTGAGAGCAGATGACTAGTGCTCCTCTTGAACCCAGATCTCCACCCAGAACCACACCCCCCTCTGCGGCTCTCACTGGTAGTGATGGTCTTGGAAGCAGGAGGGCCCCAGCTGGTCCCTCGGAGGGCACGGACGGTGACCTGGTACTCCTGACCAGGAGCCAGTCCTCTCTGGTCATAGGCTGAGGCTGAGCTGGGCACCCGTGTTGTGAACGGGGGGCTCACCCCCTCTGTCTGTAAGAGAGGCACAGTAGATCAGGAGCTCCTGGTGATCTCTCACTGCACTGCCCCTGTCTCTCATCTTCCTCGATTCTAAGCAGGGACAGCACGGGGCAGTTACAGCTGAGGAGCATGTGTGATGGCAGCAAACACATCTACAGCCCTTGCTCCACACCAGGGACTGTTCAACTGGGCCTTAATCCCCCCAAGAACCTTATGAGGAAACCAAGGTACAGAAGGATTAGCACCTTGGCCAAGATCAACAACACTAAGAAAGAGCAAGGATGCAAGCCAGGGAGAGAGCCCCAGAGCCCCCCTTCATGGGCCCCACCTTTTTCTCTAGCTTGTTCACCAGTGGCCTGCCAGAATTCCAGCTGACACACCCCAGCACTCCCTCTGGCTTTCGTCAGGCAGCCCTGACAACGTGGGCACAAGGAGATGCTCCTAAGCTCTTTCTTGTCCCAACAGATGAAATAGATAGGGATGCCCCTGCGACTCTCGCTTCTTTTTTTTTTTTAAGATTTATTTATTTATGCATACAGAACTGGGGTACAGGCCTGAGGTGCAGGAGGGTTAGAGGATTCACCAGAGACAGAGAGGGGAGCAGAACAGGCAGATGGACAAAGTACACTGCTGAGGGGAGCAGTGGGCAGGTCAGGAGAGGTCCACTGTGCCATGTGGGTCAGCTCTGGGGCCAGGGATGGAACTCACACTGAAGTGGCTGTGGCCAGCTTGCAGCGCTGTGTCCTAACCCGTTGCATCACCAGGAAGGGCCCGATTCTCACTTCTTAAAGCACCTGTTTCTGGCATCACAACACTTTCCTATAGGCACTTCTCTCACCTCCTGTGCAGGGTTGTAGGCCCCTCAAAAACAAGGCCCATCTGCTCAAGTTTCCACAAATATGTTTCCCAGTCTTGTACTTGGCATCATGCTGGGCACTGGGGCCTCCGATCTGATACTGCCTGTCCTCTGAAAACTCAGCTCTAGTGACTAAATGAATAGCCAGGTCTTACGAGTTAGCATCTCTCTACCCAAAACTCTGTGAGCAAACAACCCTCCCCTCATAATAAATAGTAAAGGTATCAGGGTTGTCTGGGGTGAGCCACAGGAAACCTGCCAGCCCTGCTCCAGGCCGGTCTCTGGTGCGTCAGCCCTGGGGTAACGGGGGGAGCAGACCTCTGGGAGCGGGGGCCGTCCGGCCAGGACAGCCGGGAGGACGCTCTGTTCTGGTTAGCTATGTTGGCGTGATGGGTGCACCTCTGTGCAGCCAAGTAGGACTGGAAATTTCAAAAGGTACTCTCCTAAACCGAGGGGATGCTGGGGAGTGAGCATAGTAAATACTAAAGTGTAAAACCAGATGAGAGGCCACGTAGAGATTTCTGAATTGAGGATGAATTAAAGCTTTGTCAGAGTTTTCTTGGCTGAAAAGTTTTCCCGGGCACACAGAACTCCCCTCCCTCTCCTACTCACCGTGCCTAGGACACCCCAGCCTTGGGCTGACCTCATTTCAAGACCTGTGAAGTACTCATCCTCCCCAGAACTTTCTCTCTCCCCTTGCAGTCCCCAAGACACACACACACACACACACACACACACACACACACACACACACACACCTTGGATACTCCCTAGTGGCATCTCACACACACATACATACCCCTTGGATACTCCCTAATGGTGCCTGGTGCTTCCAGTGAGATACAGCATCCCCAGCATTCTCTTCCCTTCAGAGCACCTACACCTACCTTTTAGACACTTCTCAGTCTCCCTGACATCCATTTAGGAAGAGTCCCCTGAAAGCCCCACCATCTGAGCTAGCACCACCGACTGGCCTCAGGCAGGCTCTCTGACCACAGCTGGCAGCTGGCCCTGCCCCTTGGTTAAAACTCCTCTCATCTCCCTGGGAAGATTGGTCATAGGCTGAGGCCGAGCTGGGCACCCGTGTTGTGAATGGGGGGCTCACCCCCTCTGTCTGTAAGAGAGGCACTGTAGATCAGGAGCTCCTGGTGAGCTCTAACCATTCTTGTATCAACCTCAGGACCCCAGCTAGGGTTCCCCACCTTGGCTACTTCTTGGAGTTTGGCCCAGTCTCCTCCCTGTTATCAGAGCAGTCCTAAACACAAACTTTTCTAATCTGTAGGGCCTCGCTTCTCAGCAAAAAGTAGCACAGCTCCAGTTTCCAAGATACAGAATAAGCCACAAGAAATACCTGGCTGCCTTTCTGGTTCAGGGGTTCAGCTTCCTCAGGTTGCTCCCACTTGTTCTCACATTGGGAAAGGAGCCAGCCTCATACAACAGAGCTACATCTCTTAGTGAACTCAGGAGCACATCAGGATCACCCAGAAAGCCTGTGACAACCCCCAGGACTTCTGATTCAGTAGATCTGGGGCAGAGTCTGAAAACTGTGTCTAACGAGCTTGCAGGTGACACTGATGCTACAAGTCCAGGAAACACACTTTGAGAACCACTGAGTCAGAATGATATTGCCACGTACGCAGGGAGAGGGGAATGTTCCTCTTCTGTGTTCGGAAAATCATTCCAACAGCTAGGTGTGTCCCTTGGCCAGGAATAGCAGAGTTGGGCTTGGAGAGAGAAATGCTTCTGGAAAAGCAGAGAGGGTAAGGTAGAGACAAGCTTCTAGGAAGATGGCAGTGGCTGAGGACAGCCGGCTACTGAATACACTCCATGCCAACAGAAATGGACAGAGCATGCGGGCCAAGGTCACAGGCAAAACTCCAGGGGCGAGCCACAGGAAGCATGGCCAGAGGGCCAGTAGCAGAGGCTGACGCAGAGCCCAAGAGAAGTATCTGGGGACCAATTTTACAGGAGCTTTTTCCACATCCGGGCGCAGAGAGAACCCAGAATGTGAAAGAGGGCTGTGCAGATGAGCACAGAGCATGGCCAACCTGGCACTGGCTGCTCACACAGCTGACCCACACAGGGGGAGGGCGGGGGGCTGGGGTGCTACATCCCCAGGAACACCCAAGGATGGGTCTCTATTTACTAAGAGCAGGAGGCCACAGGACTCAGCAAGCTCCTTCCCTCCCAAGTCTTTGTTTTCATTCTTCTTACCCTGAAGTTTCTTAGAAAAGTCTCTTATAAAAGTCCCACCCGCTCAAGATTAGAGCTATGTAAATAACATACACAAGAGGAGAGTGGGAGACACTTTAAAATGTTAACAGTACTTGTTTTAGTGTGAAGCAGCCAAGAATTATTTGTTTTTCTTTTCTCTGGTTGCCAAATTCTTGTCTTGTGATTAAATTATTTTTATAACAAAAAAAAAAGTTTTCTTTAAACAGATGAAAAAAACAAAAAGAAAAAAAACGAACTATCTTGGTTGCTCAGCAAAGCAGGGATTTCTGCCTCTGCTTTTTCCAGAGAATGAGGAGACAGACAAGCCTGGGGTCTGTCTGGGATGTGATAAGACTTGGAATAATGGGGCCGCTGGGGGTGGGGGATGACAGCCAGCACCTCTGAGCTGTCCCTTCTGTTCTAGATTTTAACTAGGGTACAGATCTTAGGAGTTTATTTTTCCAGAGTCCTGCTGGGCAGAGAGAGGATGACATGGTTACCCATTCATGACATTTGTGGGACAGTGTGGGAAAACATGACTTGAACAGTAGAAATGTCAGATGACTTGGAGCTGGGAGACCTGACACATCATAAAAGTTCAAACTGCATAAAAGAAGGTCTCCAACAACAGGCCACAGGTTTTGTCCTTAGGGTGCCCCCCAAATATTTTAAGAGCAAGTTGGAAAGACACAAAGAAATAATATTTTGTAATGCACTGACAACATGGAAGCGAGAGATCTAGTTCACAGACTCAGGATTGTTGCAACAGCCTAGACAGCTTGGCCCAAACCAAAAAAGATAACACTGCACAGAGCCAAACAAAAGGCTTATATTTAGGCTAAGAACGCACATACAGCTGTTTGTCATTCCCCCCCCCCACACTCTTTTTTTCTTCTTTCTTTTTCTTTGTTTATATTGTCTAAAGTCTCTACACTCATCCTATATGACTATTATAATAGTGGTTAAAAAATAAATGTGGTAAAAACAGCTAATAGCGGGCCCTCCCTGGTGGTGCAGTAGGTTAAAGCACTAAGAAGCTAAAGCCACTTCAGCATGAGTTTGATCCCCACCCTGGAGGTGACTCTCATGGCCCAACAGACCTTTCCTGACCCACCTGCTGCTGCCCTCAGCAGTGTACTTTGTCAATCTGCCTGTTCTGCTCCCCACTCTGTCTCTGGTGAATCCTCTCATTGCCCCTGCACCTCTGACCTGTACCCCAGCTCTGTATGCATAAATAAATAAATCTTAAAAAAAAAAAAAAAGCTAATAGCTTGTGTGACCACAAGTTCATATATGTCAAGTGTGAGGCCTCCTGGTGGCCTAGGAAATAAATCTCAGCACTATCACCTCCATGGCCTGAGTTCAATCCCCGGGCAAAGATGTGACCCACATGGTGCAGCAGACCTCTCCTGTCTCTCCCACTGCTCCCCTCAGCCGTGTATTTCAGTAGATCCATCTGCTCTGTTCACACTGTCTCTGGTGAATCCTCTCACCCTCTCGCTCCCCAAACTCTGGTCTACACCCCAGTTCATCTACTCAAAAATAAATATGTAAAAAATATATATATTTTAAAGTGTCAAGTCTGAGAAAAAGTGCCGGTGTTTTAGCCACCAGCCCACTAGGATCCTCTCTGCCACCATGTTTTTAGAGGCACATGCAGAAAAGCAGGAAGCACTAGAGGAGGGAACCCGGGAAGCAAAGGATTCAAGAACAAAGTCTTCAGAAAAGCGGTGAAGAAACCAGTGGGTTTTGCCTGGAGACACTGAAGAGTGACACAGGATGATCTCTAATATCTGAATATATTATATTCAGATGATCTCTAAATATCTGAAAGCCTGTGGTGCAGAGTGGAAGGAAAGCAATCTCTGCTGATGGAGGCCCAGCTAGGGCGGATGGAAGATGCTAGAATATGGCAGATTTGGATTCAGCAACAAGAAGAACTGACAGTGATGACCAGTGGTGAGCTGAACAGTCCCAGGAAGCACTGTGCTCAGGGCCAGCAGAGATGTCCAGCAAGTGAAACAATTATTTCAGGAGCTGCTGCAAAGGCCTATGTGGAGCAGCATGAGAAGACCCTCACAGAAGCTTCAGGAGCCCAGCGGTCTGGACTCAACCACTGATTTCCTGGAACTTCCAGCATGAGACAACCCTCTCCCCCACCCTCCTCCACCCCTCACCCTGTCCACTCAGCCCCTCCTGAGCGTGGCTCTCACCGTGGGGATGAACTGAATTTCATAGGCATCCACAGGGCCAGGAGCCCGGGTCCACTCTGTGCGAACAGTCGTCTCCTCCAGGAGGTGCATCCTCATGCCTTCGATGGCTGGGATCTCTGCCCCAGAGAGAATCTGGTTAGCCGAAAGCCTCCTTTCATCCATATCACCCCCTAACCCTACTCAGGACCACACTGAGAGATCCTGGAGTTCCCACACCTTTCTGGGAGTGGGGCAAAGTTGTTGGCAGAGGCCCGAACAGGCCTGTGTCCCCGTCACCTTTCCCCATCTCCCAGCAACAGCACCTTCTCCAAAGCAGTTGAAGGGTGCCCCTCAGTTGATCAGAGCCTGCTCATCAGAGGTTTGGGGGGGGGGCGCAGCAGTGCTCCTGGTGGCTGCCATCTCACTGGTTCCTCTGACTACCTTGCACCCCTATGGCTCCTTGTTCTTCCCCCAGGTGCTGGTTTCCCAGGCCTTAGGCCTTCCCACTACTCGGCTCCCCAGCACACCAGTCCCTGACCAGCATGCTGGGGAAGGCTGCCACTCACGTTCCCGGCAGTCCTCCCCGGCATAGCCTTCTTGGCAAACGCAGCTGCCCTCACGACACTCTCCGTGGCCGTAGCAGTCCCCGGGGCAGGTCTGGATGGCGCAGTCGGGGCCTCGGAAGCCCTCCACGCATACACACTGGCCGTCTCGGCAGAGCTCGCGGGGCCCACAGCCGCCCAGGCAGGCGCTGGCGGGCGGCTCTTCCTGCCCACAGTCCTCGCCGCTGTAACCCACGTAGCACAGGCACACGCCCTGCACACAGCGCCCGCGGCCCCGGCAGTCCGAAGGGCAGGTGCGGGTGGCGCAGGCCGGGCCGGTGTAGCCGGGGTCGCAAACGCAGCGCCCGTCCTCACAGCGGCCACGCCCGTGGCAGTTGGCGGGGCAAGTCCGGAGGCCGCAGTCCGCTCCGCCATAGCCCTCCCAACAGGCGCACACGCCGTCCTGGCACACGCCGCGCTGGTGGCAGTCCCGCGGGCACCGCCTCACGCCGCAGTCTTCGCCCTCGTAGCCGTCATCGCACGCGCAGCGCCCGTCCAGACACCGGCCGCGGCCCAGGCAGCCTCTAGGGCAGCTGCGCACGCCGCAGTCGTCGCCCGCGTAGCCCGCGTCGCAC
>NW_004567156.1:1402795-1448535 GCF_000260355.1 Condylura cristata
GCGTGCTGCAGTCCTCGCCGGCGTACCCCGGCCAGCACACGCAGCGGCCGTCCACGCAGCGCCCACCATCGCCACAGTCCCACCGGCAGCTCCGCGAGCCGCAGTCCTCGCCCGTGTAGCCGGGGTCGCACACGCAGCGGCCGTCCTCGCAGCGGCCCTTCTGGCTGCAGCCCCGGGGGCAGCTCCTCACGCCGCAGTCCTCGCCGGAGTAGCCGGGGTTGCACACGCAACGCCCGTTCTCGCAGCGGCCCCTCTGCCTGCAGCCCCGAGGGCAGGCGCGCACGCTGCAGTCGTCACCTGAGAAGCCCGCCCGGCACACGCACACGCCCTGCACGCAGCGCCCGCGGCCGTGACAGTCCGCGGGGCAGGAGGGCCAGCCACAGCTGGGGCCCGCGTAGCCAGGGAAGCACACGCAGCGACCATCCACGCAGCGACCCTGATCGTTGCAGTCGTCCGGACAGGAACCGGAGGGCGGGGAGGAGGGGAGCGACTCCGCGTCCGTGGGATCTGAGCAGGTGGGGCCACCCCAGCCTGGCTCGCAGGAGCAGGCGCAGCGGCTGAGGTCAAACTTGCCGTGCAGACTGCAGAGGCTGCGGACGTCTGTCTGGCCTGCAGTAAGAGGGGAGCCCAGCTTCAGCTTCTCTGGAGGGGAGGCTGAGCCTGCCTGCTCTCTGAATCAGCCCCCTCAGCACGTCCACACAGGCCATCTTAGCTTCCAGTGCTCCTTACCAACCAATGTGACCTCCCAGGATTCTAGTACATGTTTGGGTGGGGAGTGGGGAGCAGCGGCCAGGGGGATCCTCTCGGAGTTGTGCCCCGCACAACACTCACCACCCACTAGCTAGTGTGAGGAAGGGGTGCACCCACTAGCTACTGTGAGGAAGGGGTGTGTTTTTCTAATCCATACCCAGGTTTTTTAAGGATTAGTGATGCCTGCCCAGCTGTTCCACCTTCTTTGCCCCTACCCCTCCTGTGGCTACCTGGGACCACCTGCTCACCTGTGCCAGCCTGGGCAGCAGCAGGACAACACCCCCCATTGCACTGTTCCTTGAGCCCTTTCACCAGCTCCTCCAGGATCTCCAGCCGGACCCTCAGGGCCTGCACCTCTGAAGCAGGCACAGGGGGCTCAGTGCCAGGGGGACAGCCACAGCCAGCTGAAGAGGGCAGGTTAATGCGGTGGGTGAACACCACCTGCTTCTCCCCCCCTTCCACGGTGTGCTCGTAAAGTTGAGAAGAGGGGCTTCCCTCTCCCGGCTCTGCTGCGCGGCCCCCTGGCTGGGGAGGAGGCCGAGGGGCTGGGCGAGTCACATTGAACCTCGGAGAGAAGGGGCCTGCTCTGACTGTGCCCAGCAATACCAGGAGGGCCAGCTTGGAGGTCAGTGAACCCTGGGCGGGCATCCTTCAGGAGTCTGCAGGGAGAGAGGACACATGTGAGCACAGCTCCTGAGACAAGGAAATAAAATAGGACCCTCCGCCTCGTCCTTCCCCACAGCCGGCCTTACCACCCTCAACCAACCTACCCAACTCGCATGTGTGTAACAATCCACACTCAGCCCAACCCAAAGGCATATCCTGTTGGGCAGAGTTAGCCTCTCCCTCGCTCTCTGATGTCATGTGGTTATTTGCCCTGATCCGCCTTTCACCAAATCCATCTTCTCTTTGTTCCAAGGCGCTATAAGGGTCCATGAGCCCAAGGGTCTTTGCAGTGAATATTGCCTTTGTCAGGGATGCCCCTCACTCACCTGTGGAAGGTGGGCTCCTGCTTACTCCGATCTTAATTCATGTGCCGAGGAGGCCCACAGGTGTTGCTTTATGCCTGGAGCGCTCTTGTGCTATTACTCTATCATAATATCCCTCATGCCCTTTGCAGCATTTACTGATGCCCAAATCATCCGTTTGTTACTATTCTATCTGCCTGCGCTGGCTCATGGGGCCTGCCCACCTGTTTATGCCGAATGGGTTGGTTGCTGAACATCTCAGGCCACCCCTTCTGCCAGCACCTGGGCCCTGCTCCTATTGTCTTCTCAGAATCCTTGTGGTGTACACTATCCTCTGTGACTCTCTCTCTCGTTCTCTGAGGGTGAGGGTATATCCTTCCCATCAGCTTCTGTATGAGCTCAAATAGCTCCCATCTGAACAACAACTCCTCTTTCTCAGAACTTACATTGCCCCAAATCAAAACGTATCATAAAGATGCAACGATAGTCAGGTAGAACAGAAGGGTCCAGAAACAGACCAGACGTGTGCAGCCCCCTGGTTAATGGCCAGGCGGCACTGCAAATGGATAGGCTTTTGATTAACGGTACTGAGCAAACTGTAGCTCTACATGGGAAAAAAATCGATCCTCTATCTCATGTCCATATACTGAAATTTATTTGAGATGAATAGAACGGACCTAACTGTGAAAGACAAAGCAATATCTTTCAGAACAATATCTTACAGATGAAAATATAGGAGAAAATCTTTATGACCTTGGGGTAAGGGAAGATTTCTTAAAACCTAACAATGGAAGATGTAGCCATAAAATATTTCACATATGTTCAAATGGGAACTATTTGAGCTTACACAGAAGCTGATAGAAAAACATAACTTGAGAATGAGGGTGAGAGAGAGAGAGACAGAGAATAATCTACATAAACGGTGCCCTCCCTGGTGGTGCAATGGGTTAAAGCACAGAGTTATGATGCTATCTGCAGCCACTACAGCTCAAGCTTGATCCCTGGGCAGGGGGGTGACCCACATGTACCAGCAGACCTCTCCTGTCTCACCTGCTGCTCCTCTCAGCAGTGTATTTCAGTAGATCTGCCTGTCCTGCTCCCCACTCTGTCTCTGCTGAATCCTCTCACTGCCCACCCCTGCATCTTTGGCCTGCACCCCAGTTCTTGTGTATATAAATAAATCTTTAAAAAAAAAAAACTTAACCATAAAGATCCCCCCTGTTGGCTCATGTATTAAAATCTCAGCACTATGAAGCTATCGTCAGCCACTGCAGCATGAGTTTCATCCCTGACCAGGGAGCTGACCCACATGGCCTAGCAGAATTCTCCTGTCTCCCCCGCTGCTCCTTCAGCAGTGTAGTTCATCAGTCTGCCTGTTCTGCTCTCTACACTGTCTGTGGTGAATCCTCTCACACAACCCCACCTGTGGCATGTACCCCAGTTCTTATACGGATAACTAAATAAAAATTAAAAAAAGACATTGTTCAGGTAATGAGAAGGCAAGCTACACATACACACACACCTACACACACGTATATGTGCATATACACACATGTCTCACATATAGAGGAGTTATGTGAGATACATATATGTATATATGCATGTATCTATGGGGAGAGAGGAGAAGTGAGAGGGGAAGAGGAGGAGGAGAGGATTAAAATCTAAAATAAAGAAATCCTTCGAGACAAATCAACAGACACAATGCAGGCAGACCATTTTTTTTAATTGGCAAAAGGCTTAAAAAGATATTCCAGAAAAGACTATATGCAAAGATCCAATAAACACATGGAAAAATGTATAACATCACTAGTCATTAAGAAGATGAAAATTAGGGTCTTTCCTGGTGGTGCAATGGGTTAAAACAGCACTAGGCAGCAATCCGCAGCACTGCAGCAGGTCACAAGTTTGATTCTTCACCAGGGAGGTGACCCACATGGCATGGCAGGCCTCTCCTGACCTGCCCGATGCTCCCCATTCTGTCCCTGGTGAATCCTCTCACTGCCCACCTCTGGCCTGTACCCCAGTTGTTGTGTGTGCATAAATAAATAAATTTAAAAAGAAAATGCAAATTAATCACAATAAGATACCATCAAATATCCACCACAATGGCTAAAGTGACAGGGGCTGTTATTGTTCCATACTGACCAGAAAGTGAAACAGCTAAAACTCTCATCTACTGAACGCAGGAGTATAAGTTGGTGCAATCACTTTGGAAAATTGTGGCAGTGTCTACTAAAGCATATAGCCTGTAACCTGGCAATTTTGCTTCTTCGTAAATAATCAACAGCAATGCCTATATATGTCCTGCAAAGACATGTTTGTGAGATTTTGTCATATTACTCAAAACTGGAAATAACTCAAATGCTCATTAATAGTAGAATAGATCCATAAATCCTGAAAGTCTTACAATGGAATACTACCTGCTAAAGAAAAACACCCTTTTGTTACATGCAAAACATGGACAGATTTCACACACATAATGCTAAAAAAAAGACAACAGAACCAAAAGGAAAACATTCCCAGTGGTGCTATATACATAACATTCAAAGACAGTCAAAGCCAATCTTAGCTGGTAGAAGACAGGAGATAGTGTTGACTGGCAGGAGTCATAAGGGCAATTTTTATACCCAATCTGGGTGGTGGTTAAAGAGATACACACATACCCCAAAATTAAGCTTAAGATTTAAGCATTCTACCCTATGTTTATACCTTTTTTTTTTTTTTAAGATTTATGTACTCATACATACAAAACTGGGGTACTTGCCGAATGTGCAGGGGTCGGTGAGAGGATTCACCAGAGACAGAGGGGGAGCGGAACAGGCAGATGGACGAAGCACACTGCTGAGGGGAGCAGGGGGCGGGTCAGGAGAGGCCTGTCCTTATGTGCATCACCTCCCTGCCTGAGGATCAAACTCATGCTGAAGCAACTGCGGCTAACTGCATAGTGCTGTACTTTAACCTGTTACACCACGAGGGAGGGCCCTGAAATTTATACTTTTAAAATACACATACTAGGGTCTCCCTCATGGCACAAGGAGTTAAAGTGCAGCACTATGAAACTATCAACAGCCACTGCAGCATAAGGGAGCTGACCCACATGGCACAGCAGACCTCTCCTGTCTCGCCAGCTGCTCCCCTCAGCAGTGTATTTCATTCCATCTGCCTGTTCTGCTTCCTAATCTGACTTTGGTAAATTCTCTTATCCCCTGCACCTCTGGCCTTTATCCCAGTTTTTGTATACATGAATGAATAAATCCTTTAAAAAGTAAATAAAATACATAAACCTTCCCTAATTTCTCTGGCAACCACACATCTCTCCAATGCTTCAAAACCACAGTGGTCAAGAGTTTTATCTGGGGCCCTCCCTGGTGGTGCAGGGATTAAAGTCTTAGCGCTATGACGCTATCCACAGCTACTGCAGCATGAATTTGATTTCCGGCCAGTAAGCTAAACCACATGGCTCAGCAGACCTCTCTTGTCTCACCCGCTGTTCCCCTCAGTAGTGTATTTCAATAGATCCACCTGTTCTGCTCCCCACACTGTCTCTGGTGAATCCTCTGGTCTACATCCCAATTCTTGTATGTATAAATAAAAAAATAAATAAATCTTGGGCCTCCCTGGTGGCACAAGGGATTAAAGTGCAGCACTATGAAGCTATCCACAGCCACTGTGTATGAGTTCAATTCCCAACCAGGGAGCTGATCCACACGGTGCGCCCCCTGCTCCCCTCAGCAGTGTATTTCAGTTCCTCTGCCTGTTCTGCTCCCCACTCTGTCTCTGGTGAATCCTCTCAACCCCCTACACCTCTGCCCTGTACCCCAGTTCTTGTATGCATAAATAAATAAATCTTCAAAAAATTATCTTTTTGTGCTGTGTCCATTTCCCCAATCTCAGGCATGTCTTCTTCATGCCCATTTAGCTTCCCCCTGCCCCTTTCAACCCACCAAATAACCCTCCCTAAGGTCTCCCAGGGATCTCAGTGCCACAGAATTTAAGAGCTATTTGTCTTTGCCTTTCTTTATCATTCAGAATCACTGGACACTGTTGTTCACATCTTCCATTTAAATGCATCCTATACCTGTGCTATTGATATGATATCCTGGAGAGACACGAGGCTCTTAGAGACTTGGCAGACGGCTAGAGTGGCCAAGGAAATGACTTTCACTCAGTAATTTCTCAAAGGTCCCAGTTTCCCTGGCAATGGGCAGGCGCAATACAGACCCACTGCCCTGGTCATTCACCTCAGTACCTTCATCCAGACCCACAATACTAATTTCCAAATGACACCCCAGATTCAGCATGCATGAAACTTAACTACTGATCATCTTTCATCTTTCTAGTACCCCCACTCTCTGTTCTTTATTGCAGCTCATGGCCTTACATTCACCCAGCGCGACGAGCTCAAAACGTAACAGCTCATTCACCACTGCCACCTTTGTCAATCACATTCACCAATATTTTCTTGTTAACATATCCTTTCAACCATCATAGGCCAAGCTACCATCTATCATTTTCTTGACAGATGCAGTTGCCTCCTAGCTGGTCCCTCTGCTACCGCGCTTCCTCTTACAGTCTCATAAAGGTAACGGGTGTCCCTCTCCCTCTAAAAGCCCCTCCGTGTCTCCCTTCTGAATTCTCCTGGAACTGACAAATCACCTGGTCTCTCCTGTCCACTCCCACCTCCTCTCCCTCCCTTGCTCCATGCCAGTCCAACTGGCCTTCTTTAAAGCCCTTCGCCCTCTTCCCAATCCCCCTAAAAACCTGTCAGGGTCTCCCTTCTGAATTCTCTTGGAAAACTGACAAAACCTTTTTATATGCTGTTCCCGCTATGTGGAACACCCTTCCCTGTTCCCTTGGCTCCGCTCCTCACCCTTCAGGTCTTGGCCTGCATCACTTCCTCAGGAAGCGCTCCTGACCAGTCACATCCCCCTATCCTGCGATGCCACAGTACAATGTAGCTCGTTCCTTTGCATCGTATATACACTGGTGGGCATTTTTCATTCCTGTCTTGCCCACACTCAGTCTTGCCAGCTAGAGTGAGTCTAAGTTCTATGGGAGCCGCAGGGCACTATATTCCCCGCTTGGCTGTTGTGCCCTTGTATCGAGCACATAGTAGGTGCTTAACAAATGTGTGCTGGCTGTATGAGTGAATGAAAGTTTCAAGCTTAGGCCAGGACTGAGCTTCCATCACGACTAGAAGCAAGGGCAAGATCAAGGTCAGGGCTAGGACCACGGACAGTGTCTGGGGCTGGATGCCGGCTAGACTCAGTAGCCGGGGCAGCAGCGGAGCCAGCGGCAGGCCAGCGCATGGGTCCTCGCAGGGTCAGATGGCACAAGCACTTTGGAAAACTGTTCTGCAGAATCTACTAAATCTACATATGCAAACCCTAAGTGTCAACTCAGCCCAAGGGGACCACTCACAAAAGCCACAGTAGAATAGATTGCATCCAGGTGGCTTGTTCAGCAGTGGCATGAAATAAAACAATGCACTTGAACTACACGCATATGCAGTCACATGACAGATCCTGCTGATATGGGGTTGAGCCAAAGAAGCCAGACACAAAAGAGAACATGCTGTGAAGTTCTATTTATATGAAGTGTGAGGAGAAATGATGTTAATCTGCAGTGTTACAAGTCAGAATGTGGTGCTCTTGGAAGTAGTGACCAGAGGAGGATGGGGATATTCTGGGGCGCTCAGAATATTCTGTTTCTGGATGTGGGTACTGGTTACACAATTGTGTTGTGATGGAATCCATCAAGGCAAGGACTGGGGAGCATAGGCAGAGGAAAAACGGGGTGCTCAGTGTAAGCCAGGAAAGAGGTTACACTAAACAAAGGAGTGGGGGTGTGGGTGAGCCAGGCGTGGCTTCAGGTGAAGGGTTGAGGAGAGAGGTCAGCAGATGGAGCTCTTCCAGAGGCTGGACAGGAGAGGGAAGGCTGACAATGAGAAGAGGCCTCCCCTCCCCCCCCCCCCCCCCGCACATTTCCTGACTCTCCTAAACTTCCCCTATGAGTCAGAGAAATGGGAGTTTTCAGGGCTACCAGACACCACACCCCTCTGCCAACCCACAATACAGGCAGCGATAACAGGGACAGTGCTTTTCCACCCTGTGAGGTACCTTGCTGAGGGAAGCCCAGGCAGAGAGGCTTGGCGTGCAGACAGATGCTTTTCCTGGACCCTCTGCCTTCCTCTTATCTTGGGGTCTCAGGTAGGCTCTGATCTACCTTCAAATCCTCTTACCCCATGTCCAGGGATTTGCAAATCACAGTGTGCATGCACGCACCCACACATGGACACATACGGATATACCCATGTGTGCTCATCCACAAATACAAGTGTAACAGCCTTGTACACACACACAGACAAGCCTGTGTCTTTGCAGTTATGCACATGCAAGCAGGAGCACAACCTCCCCTTCCCGTTCCCTCTGCACCCCATCGTTGGGGCATGTCTAAGACAGCTATTTCTCATCAACACAGAAGGCAGCCACGCCAAAGAAACTAGTTGGAGTAAGGGGAGCTGAACAGAAGGCCCTGTGCCGGGAGTAGCAGAGGCTACACGGTGTCTCCACCTGTGGAGATATCTAGGATTTGTCCAGTTGTCCAGAACCTTCTCCACATGTGGATCCTGAATTTTTCCCCATGTGGTGGGGGAGAAAAATCTCTGCAGTGCAAAGGAGCAAAGCTGGTGGAGAGGAGAGGAGAGGAGAGGAGAGAAGAGAGGAGAGGAGAGGCCCCCAAGGGTCTCACCTCCAGAGCCCCCATACTGACGCCCCTATCGTGCCCTATCACAACCCACTTCCAACACTTGGAGGAGTTCTACTCTTCTCAGCACTAGGGGAGCAAGGAACTTGGTGTCTCTCATGTTTCCCTCTCACCCCCCCACTCCCCACTATGTCTGGATGCCTTTCTATTGGGGGGTGCGGCCCCACCCCTTGGCATCCTCCCCACAGTTGAAGGGCTGGCAGGGTTGGGGGGCATTTTCCAAGCTGTGACTCAGCTTGCTGGGTATTCCTGTGGAGGCCAACTTTGACACTTTGCTCATCAGGGACGGTAGGTCCCAAGTGGTGAGGAGAGGGGCTGGCTTCCATGAGGGATATTCCAGGGATGGGGGGTGGGGGGGTTGATCCCACACCTTTGTTTCCCTCTGCCTCTCATTCCACCCTCCCCCAGCTGAATCTGGAAATGAGGGGTGAAGTTAGGAGGATTCCAGGGATGTAAGAGGAAGGAGGGAGATGAGGCAGTCTCAGCTATTGGGTGGGAACCAGGTGGCAAGGAGATGCCAAAGAGGAGAAAGTTGGGGGATCTAGACTCCGCCCCCCACCCTTTTCTGAGAAATGGGTCAGGTGAATGGAAAAATTAAGAGGAAGGATTTCGAGGGCCCCCCGGTGGGAAAGGGCCAGGGGGCAGTGGGAGACAGGAAGGCAGATCTGGTCCTGCTCTGAGAGGCCAGGACGCAGGGGAAGGAAATTGAAGAAATGAGGTGCTGGGACCCCAGGGGTTTGAAGGCAGGGCCAGGGGAAGTTTGGACGGAGCCCGGATCCGGGAAGTGGGCGGGGACTGGAAGCCGGCAGCTGTGGTGTTTCCGAGTTGTTTCCCAGTAGTTTCTCTCAGTTCCATTTCCAGTTGTTTCCGAGCCATTAAATTCTTTCCAGTCGAGATAAGGGGCCCGCCCACCCCACCCGGGGTGTGTCACGTGTATTGGGGGGGTGTTCGGATGGACAGAAGCAGGGGGAGCCTCGAAGGGGGACGGAGTGAAGATGGAGCTCCTGTGACCCGGGAGGCATCTGCCTCCAGTCATCCCGGCCCTTCTGAACCGTGAGTCATGGGGGCAGAGCTCTCCGCCCGAGAACAAGGTCTAGGATCCTCTCCCGGACTCTGCGCCCTTCTCAGACCCCAGTCCCGACTCAGTCTCACCATAGCCCTTCTCAAAGCTGGAGACCGCAAGCCCCTCTCGCAGGTTCTGCAACCCTTGTCAGCTGAGTCCCCATCTAGGTGCCCAAAGCAGCTCACTTGGACACCACCTGGCGCTCTGGTTCAGCCAGAGAACACGGGGCTCCCCAGCATGCTCTCCCGAGGTGCGGTAGCCCGCCAGCGCAGCCTAGCCCCAGCCTCGAAGTCTCAGCACCTCGGAACCCCGAGCGCCACCTCACCTATAACCACTGCCACCTGACCCCATTCTCTAGACGCCCCCATCCTCACACCCACCCCACCTCACAGCACTGACCCTTCTTCCCGGATGCACCCTCAGCAGGGAGTCTGGTCTCTGAGCATGCCCCTACTTCCTCTGCTCCAACAGAAAGTCCTGCAAGCGCTGGGACTTTCTCTGAGAGCTCTCCTGCCACACCTCTCTGCCTGGGGTTCAGGGAGAGGCAAACGCCCCACCTCTCCCGGACCTTCCTAACTTCTCCCAGAACTAAGTTCCTTACCTGGGCAAAGCGTGGCTGCAGCAACTCTGCACCTGCTTTGTCCCCGACCTCTGGAGGGGCCTTTTCAGGGCCAGGCAGGGCAGGGCAGGGCGGACTCCCCTTGCAGCCCTGGGCTCCCCGGAGGTCCCCTTGCTTGCTCCCTGCAGCAGTGGATCACTGAGCTGAGACTCAGACTGACTGTCGACTGTCGGTCTTAGAGCGACAGTGAGGAGGAGGGAGCCCGAGCGAGCAGGGGGAGGAGAAGGGGAGGACCGGCGTGAGGTCAGGGAGGGGAGAGGAGATAGGGCAGGTCTCCCCACCCCTCCGCCCCTCCCAACAACACAGCACGTACCTCCCCTCCTCTCCTCCTGCCTCTCCCCTGCCCCCTCCCAGTCTGGAAACGCTGAATCCCACAGACACTCATCTCCCCCCTCCATGGCCCCTGTCCTACCTCCCAGACCGTTCCCCAGCCCATTCTCACTCATCCTCTCCATCCCAATTTTTGACACCCCCACCCCTCACCGTTTCTCCTTGCTGCCCACCATCGGCCACCTGTTGCTCCTGCTTCCTAACTTGTCTTCTTCCCACCAACACCCTTCCCCAGGCAGTGCCTCTCATGCCTCCTCTGACCTCCCTCCCACACCTTCCAGCTGAGCTAGTCCCACCTGTCTTGTGCCCAGCACCCCTCACTTGTCCCCCCACCAATTCTCTCCTCGAAGTGGTGGGGGGAGGGTGCACAGAAGGAAAGAAACCTCCCCCCCAGCCTGAACCCCTCTCCTGCAGTGGGCATTTTCCCTGTCCCCACCTGCACCCCACCCAGTCCCCATGCCTCTTCCTCACCCCTCTTCCTGGCTTGCCCGGTCCCAGCGCTGCTCTCTCTGCTCTCTCAGGCCCAGCCCAGAGCCCATCCCCAGCTGGGGATTGCTGCTGCCTTTCCCTTCTCCCACCTCAGCAAATTCCTTGAGAAGTGGCAGAGCAGCTTGGGCACTGGCTGGGCCAGCGCTGGACTGAGCAGGACGTGTAAGGCTCGGAAGGAAGCTGGCTTCAGCAGGGACAGGGAAGGGAAGGTGCAGTCAGGAGGAATGTTTCACGTGGAGAAAACAGGAGGCAGCTATGGAATGGGGCAAGAATAATGATGAAGTGGCGAGTGGGAGGGGGCTCATGACTGGGGACTCGGGGAGCGAGGGCAGGGGTAGGGGTGGTGGGGATCAAGGGAAAGGTTACTTTGAGCTCAGGAAGACTGACTGAGGTGACACACGCCCACGCAGGTGGCTGGCTGTTTCCCCACGTGTTGCTGCTCTGGCCAGGGGTAGAAAAGGAGACTGACTTTTAACTACAGCAACTCAAGGGGGCCCGCACCCCAGGTTTCACAGGGAGGAGAGTTCTTGCCAGCTTGCTACAACCTCACCACCGAGGAGTAGCTTGGTCAAGTCTCAGGAGCCTGTGTGTCTGCTTTTGCTACTGGGTTGGGGCACAGGTGTCTGCTCCCCAGGTCGAGCCCCCTTGCAGGTATGTGGTGCTCCTGGGTCACTGTGCAGCCTGGTGAGCAGCTGTGCCAGACACCGGCTCACCCCGTGTCCCGGGCCTGCAGGGACCCTGGGCTGCAGGGACCCTGGCGTGGGTGTCTGTGTGCCTGGCTGTGTGCGCAGCTGCTTTTTTCCTGGCTTTGATGAGGAGGATGAAGTCAGCATCTTGGACAGAGCTGGGTTCAGCTTCCTTCCTCTGCCTTGGCCTGAAGCCCTTAGAGCCTGGAATAGGTAAGAGGTTTCCCCCAGTCTCTCCGTGTGGGTTGGGAGAAAGCAGATGAAAGGTTGAGGAAGGGCCTGAAGCAGCCTTATGTGGGTCATAGGCTACACACAGGATGGATTTTCTCGCCCCAGACTCCAGTAACCGTGTCTGTGTCCTAGCCATTGTCTTCTTGCGCTCTGTATCTTGGTTTTACTATTTAGGAAGTGGAGGTACCATAAATGGACTTGCCCAGGGCCCTCCCTGGTGGCACAAGGGGTTAAAACACAGCACTGTGAAACTATCTGCAGCCAGAGTTGGATCCCCGGCCAGGGAGTGACCCACATGGCACAGCAGACCTCTCCTGTCTCACCCACTGCTCCCCTTAGCAGAGTACTTGGTAGATCTGCCTGTTCTGTTCCCCACTCTGTCTCTGGTGAATCCTCTCACCCCCCGCACTTCTGTCCTGTACCCCAGTTTTTACGTGCATAAACATATAAATCTTCAGACTATACTTTAATTAAAAAAAACAAACAACGTACACTTCTCCAGAGGACGGCCTAGAGACCCTGGGGAGAAATCTGACAGGGAAGGGCCACCCTAAAGTGCTCTGGAAGTTCACTACTGGGCAGATAGAATGTCAGTCTTGGAGCAGAGCGTGGGATTCCAGACATTGAGAGAAGCTACTGGATGCTCTCTTCGGCAGCACATACACTAACACTGGAACGAGACAGCGAAGATCAGCACGGCCCCTGTGCAAGGGTGACATGCCAATTCATGACGCGTCCCCTATTTTTTTTATTATTTTGCTGCTGTTTGCTTAGTGTATTTCTAAGACTAAACCTTTTAAAAGAAGGTGACAATTTCTGAGGAGTTTCACTTTTACAATAAAATTGAGAGGAAACTACATAGTTTTTCTCTAAACTCCCCTGTCCCACAACTTACATAATCTTCTCCATTACCCATGTGACTCATCAGAATGCCATCGTTTTGGCCAAGTGCAAATTTAAGCTGATGTATCCTGATTACCTGAATTGGGATTCACTCTGAGGTCTGTGCATTCTGTGGATTTGAATAAATGCATAATAACATGGGAAAAAAAAAAAAAGCAGCGGCAGCTACTGGAAGCTTGGCACTTAACCCAGGTTCTGAAGATGATGGCCTGATATTTGATCCCCACCTGGATTGCAGGCTCTGGAAGAAGTCTGCTGTCTGCATCTGAGCAAGAGAGCACCAGGCATGGTGTGGGCAGGTGCCTAGTGAACGTTTATCAGTGCTGACCGCAAGGGCTGGGGAGAGGATGGGAGAGTCTGGTAGGGAGCCCAGGGACTGGAGTGGCCCCCGTGACAGGCAGGGGGCTGGGGTGGTATTGAGAAATACCCGCGCCCTGGCTGGTCCTGAGCCCTGGGTCCAGGTGTCTTCAGCTCTGGGCCTCCGTCTCTGGATGACCTTCCTGCCCTCACCTCAGGAGGATAAGGGATAAAAGACAGAGCAAGGGAAAGAGAGGAGACAGCAAGGATGTGAGGGCAATTAAGGGCAAGGAGCTAAGGGCCAGGGGCCTCCATCCAGGGACACAGTCCCAGAGAGCGGAGATAGGAAACAGTCGTACTGGGCTTCCATTGACAAAGCAGTTTGCCACAGTGTATGCATCTCCTGAAGCCCAGGAAGTCTGTAGCGGTGGTGAAGGTGGGCTCCCTTCAGATTTGCTGACTCCAAAGCCCTATTCTTTCCCCCTAAGAATACGGGGGGATTTGAAGATTTAGAGCAGAAGCCAATGAAGGGGCTTCCGAAAGACTCGAGAAGGGTGGATGTTCTAGATTTTTGAGACTTCTTGCTGTATTCAGTTATTAATGAAGGTTCAGTTAGAAGAAATTGCCAAGTAGGAGAGAGTCAACATTCCGTTGCTGAGATGGGGATCTGAGGTACAGCAAGGGAAGGGGAAGGGAGAGAAGACAGCCGGGATGGAAAATGGGGGATGACTAAGGAGCTACGGCTGAAAGCGGCCAAGAGCCCCGGAAGGCAAGGTTGAGAACCTTAAAACTTCCTTTGCTTGGAGACATGGGTGTGGGGAGAAGGGAGGAGGGAGGACATTTCTATCTCGTGACAAAAGAAAGTCACACAATTGTTTTGTTCTCTGCTTTGGGGCGGGTGGGCGCCTCCGTATTTACCAGAGGGACTGAGGTCGCTGTGGCAACCACACATCTGGGCCCCGGAATCCAGATGTGCTGTATCCAGAAGCCATAGCAGAACGATGAGGCAAACCCTAGGCTCCCCAGTCCTGGCCCCCACAGCTGGGAAGAGGACAGAGGGTTGGAGTGAGGAAGTGAAGGGAGAAGGGGGAGGAAGGAGCAGAGGGCTGAGGCGGGGAGGAGAGAGGAAGTCATTGCAAGGGACAGGAATGCAGACTAGAGGAACACAGGGGGGCTGGCACGGGAAGGGAGGAGGAAGCAAGGGTCAGGCAGGAGAAGAGCAGACCAAGAAAGAGAAAGGAAGGGAGAGTGAGGGGGAGGTGGAAGGGGGAAGACTACAGGGCAGGGAGCAGAACGATGCACCCAGAATAAAGGTCAAGAAGAGAAGTGGCCTTGTGGCGGGGAAGAGGGCGAAGCAAAGGAGGAAGGATGTCCAGAGCCCAAGGAAGGGAGGGACTGGTCAGGGTGATAAGGAAGGAAATCAGCCAAGAGAAGGACAGGCCTGAGGCCGGAGGCAGGAGATACCTGTGACTGTGGCAGGTTTGCTGGCCTGGGCGGCAGAGTTGGGCTGGGGGTGCACAGGGGTCTGCAGGGTGCAGCCCGAGGCTGGTGCACCTAGCCCCACCACCCCCTGCATCACCCCTCCTCGTGCTGCTTTCCTTCCTCACGTCATCCTGCCCCGTCCCTCCCTTGTCCCTCACCTCTACCCTCATTCTCCACACTCCTCCTGCCCCTTCCCACCAACCCACTCCCTAGACCAAGGGTCCAACTCCCAGTTCACAGCAAAGCGCCAAGCTCCCTGACACCAAGCCAGAGGCAGTGCATGTCCCCCAGAAACGCCAGCACCTCAAGCATTTTCCTGTGCTAGAACTGGGCAAAGGCAATGGGACAATGAGACAGGGGCTGACCCAGAGGGAAAAGAAGCTGCAAGGAGAAAAGGGCACCAGAGATGGAGGAAGGAGCAGAGGAAGAGGGGCCCCTACTAGGCCAGCACGTGAGCACCTTCCGTCCTCGCATCAACCCGGAAGCGGTGGGAGTCTCCACCTCACAGGAAACTCAGGCTGTGCTTGAGGGACACCCCTTGATAAAAGGCAAAGCAGGGGATCACTCAGCCATCCGCCTCCCACAGCCTTGTTTCCTTCGCACTCCCCGCCTGGATCAGGCTCAAGGGACCTCGGGACAGGAAGCACTGGCTGAGGAGCCAGGGCTGCCCCCTGGAGGGAGGAGAGGCCTAGTTCCTGGGAGCCCTCGTTCCAAGTTGCCATAGTTACTTGGTCTGTTTTCACCCCAAACACAGTAATGGGGAAGGGGGAGCCTGGCTGGACACATGAGGTTCTTCCCCCCTCCTTCAGGCCTGGGCTTGTGGCCCGGGTGGCCCCTGTCCAGTCATCTGGGCGTAGTGCCCTGGCCCGGCCCACACCCTCCAGCTGACCCAGGACACTCCTGCAAGGGCCAGGCCCAAAGCACCGCTGGACAGGAGCTGCGATGGGGATCCCCCCAGGTTGAATGAGACTCAAGCCGAGCCCCTCACCCTGTCCTGCGCCACTTCTCCCTAATCAGGAAGCAGTCGGACCTGCTCTCGCCCTGTTCTTCTAGCTGGATTCGGAGCTGAGCTGGGAAGATGCTCCTCAGCGCCCCTTCCCTCCCAGTACCCCGTGCTCCACTGGTGCCCCTCCTTTCTGGGCTCGTAGCCCTCTGGCCCGCTCTGTTGTTTGTTTGAGCTGTTCCTCCTGGAAAGTGAGGGAGGGTGGGAGAACCTGCTAGAGTGCAGAAGACCCAGGGAGGCTGTTCACCCTCAAGGGCGTGGGGCCCCCTGTCCTTCCTGTTTACTCAGACACACTCTAGGGATCTGCAGGCTTCGGCCTGTCACGCCACGGGCACCCCCGCCCCGACCCCCCTGCCAGACACAGACATACTCCAGCACTGTGGGGGGGGGGGTGGAGGGGCGGGGGTGACACGAGGTGGCACACCCACCCCGCCCAGGGCCGGCAGTCTGCAGTGCCCAGTTCTTTGACACCAGCCCTACAGAAGTCACTTTCCCCCAAACGCCCCCTCATGAGCGGAAGGCAGCCACAGTTCCTTTAACTCCCTCCAAGTTGTTTATTTAATAATAAAAAAGAAGGTGTACACACACAGAAACCTGGTTTCTCTCTGCGACTCCTGGCTCCTTGCAGCTAGCTCCACAATGTAAAAATCTCCCTGTCCCACCCGGGGACTGAATTCCCACCCACCTCCACCCCCCAAACAGAAAAACAAAAGATTAGAGTGTGTACCCTAAAATTTAACCACAATAGCCTCAAAGGAAGAAACAGGGACTGGAGGTTCACAGAAATGAGAGGAGCCTTATGTTCCAAAAGAGGGTGAAATGAGGGTGAACCCCCCTCACCACCAAGTAAGTGCTTAGCCCCACACCCTCTTTCCTTTACTAAGTGCCCCAAGCTTAGGAATCAGGGAAATCAGAAAGAGCCCCACCTGCCCCCCCTCCCACCCCCCAGCTGAGTCAGTGTGAGTCTAGAGGTCAGGGGTGATTGAGGTAGAGGGGCTGGCGAGCCGCCCGCGGGACCTGGCTGGCTGCAGAAGCTGGCAAGGGGCCACCAGTGGCATTGCCGGGGGTCGAGGACGGCTGTTTTCGGAGTGAGGGGGGCACTGTGGAGGTCTTGATGTGAATCACTCTGGTGTCCATGACCTCGCACTCGATCTGCATCATCTCCTCATAGTCCCCTGGGGGACCCCGGCCTGACAGGGTTTCTGTGGGAAGGGGAGTACAGCAGCAGGGAGGACAGGCAGGGAAGAGGGCCAGAGATGTGAGGGTGAGCAGGGATGAAAAGGTCATGGTGGGACAGATGTCACAGGAGAGAACACAAAAGAGAAAAAAATGGAGTCACCAAGTTCCCATCAGCCCTCTGCCTAGCACCCACCCAAGCCCCTTCAGTGAGGGAGGACCCTGGCCTCGTCCTCCCTGCCGCAGTTCCCTGCATCCACGTCTCCCCACCGCTTCCCGCTTCTCTCACCTCATCTGGGTCTCTCAAGGCTCCACTCCTCTCCCCAGCTCTCTCCCAACAGCTGTGCTGCCTCTCCCTAGTAGAAGTCCCCCCTTCCTCGACTTCAGGACCTCACCCTGCACCCCACAGGGAAAGAATTACCATTGGGGGCCATGGCGGGCATCACCAGGGACATCTTAGGCCGTGAGGTCTTGTTGTGGCTGATGGCTGGGAGCAGCAAGTGGTCCTAGGAAACAGGGTCAGGCCGGGAGGGTCAGAGAGTGCTGCCAGCCCTGTCCCTGGCCCGACCCCACAGCCTCAGCCTGAAGACAGACACTGCTGGGATGCCCAGGCTGACAGGATGGGGCGGGGAGGCGGAACTCACCCTTCGGAAAGAGACGACATAAAACGTGTCTTCCCGTCTGTCAATTGCATCCAGAAATTCTGGCTGTGAACGGTCTGGGTGGCGATACAGCTGCAGCTGACCCAAAGAATCCCTGTGCAGGTAGGGAAACAGGATGTGGGAGGGACTAAACCCAGAGTCCAGGTCACACCGGGGGCGGGGAAAGAAGATGAAGGAAGAAGAGACAGGACACCCCATGCATAGAGAGAGAGGCCAAGGCAGAGGCGACCAGCAAGGACAGCTCAGTCAAGAGGAGCCCCTGCAGATAAGCATCCCCTACTCACCTTCCTGGGGGACCCGGGGGCTGGGTGGGGACTGCCTTAACTGGAGGTGGCTTCTTCCGCAGCTGAGACTTCTGGAAGGAGAAGTATCTAAGGATTTGAAGAGGGTGAAGGGAAAGGGAGCGACAGACGGCCCCTGGAAGTTGGCACCACTCACACCTACCCTCCACTGCCCACAATCGCTCAGACCTCCGTGAGCCGTCCATTCCCAGCCCCCAAGACTCTGAGCCCCTGGCTTCAGTGGCCCTCCTTAAGCCAGCGTCCCCTACCTGTCGCTCCTGGGCCCTCTGGGGTATCTTCCGCCGGCCTCTCTGGTGGCGCTGGACCCAGCCACTCAGCTCATCAGCAAGCCTGGGGAAGCAGAGAAAGGGGTAACATCTCTGGGCTGGGCCAAAACCCCCCCACGTTCTTCACCCCCACAGGAGGGAGAAGAGAGGCAGTGAGAGCTGGCGCACGACAGCCAGGCTGTCTGTGGAGGGCCGTGGAGAGACAGGGAAGAAGCGCCAGCTGGGACTCTCCACACCTCAGGGATTCGGTTCGGTTGAAGTGCCGGCAGTCAGAGGCGAGGAAGAGCTGGTCCAGGTCCCTTAGCAGCAGCTCCTTGGAGCCCCCGGGGAAGGCCGTCAGGTTCCTGGGATACGCAGGGGGAGGCAATGACCGGACAATGGAGAAGGTAGTGATGGCAAGAGAGCGACTCTGGCTCTTCTCGAAAAGAAAAGGTAACTTTCAGGGATTACACACCCTCAGCACCCCCAAGAGAGCAGGTGCTCTTCTCACCTGAAACTTGGCCGGCCCGTGGGACTGAGCTGGGGCTCCTGGGGGACCTGGGAAGAGCCCTGCAAGGCCTCAACTCCGTGAACCGGCTCTTGCGCAGAGAACTCAAGCAGGTGTCGCCTCGGCCTCGGCTCCTCCCCGCTGGCGCGAGACGAGGTAGGAGCCAGAGGCGGCTCGCTGATGCTGCGGTTAAGGACAGAGCATGAAGAGAAATCACAGCTTCATCAGGGGCTGTTTAAGAGCAAGGGCTCTGCAGAGGGCCTGCCTGGGCTCCGGTCTGTTCATCTGTCAGGTGCGAGTGAGAGTAGCGCCGAAGGAAGGAAGAGGGGCCAGGAAACATGAGGCAGGAGACAGCCTGACCTGGAGCCTAACCCAGCAAGTACTTACTGATCAGCACTTTTTTTTTTTTAAAGATTTATTTATTGGCCCTCCCTGGTGGCGTAGTGGGTTAAAGCGCAGTACTAAGAAGCTAAAGCCACTTCCGTATGAGTTCGATCCCTGCCTGCCCCGAAGGTAACCCACAGCAGACCTCTCCTGACCCGCCCACTGCTCCCCTCAGCAGTGGACTTTGTCAGTCTGCCTGTTTTGCCCCCCACTCTCTCTGGCGAATCCTCTCACTGCCCTTGCACCACTGGCCTGTACCCCAGTTCTGTATGCATAAATAAACTTATTTATGGGGTACAGGTCAGCGGTGCAGAGGGTGAGAGGATTCACCAGAGACAGAATGGGGAGCAAAACAGGCAGATGGACTGAAATACACTGCTGAGGGGAGCAGTGGGCAGGTCAGGAGAGGTCTGCTGCATGATGTGGGTCAGCTCTGGCCGGGGATCGAACTGGTGCTGCAGTGGCTGTGGACAGCTTCACAGTGCTGCACTTTAACCTGTTGTGCCACCAGGGAGGGCCCTGATGAGTATTTTTTTAAAGATTTATTTATTTATGCATACAAGAACTGGGGTATAGGCCAGAGGTGTGTGTGAGGGGAGTGAGAGGATTCACCAGAGACAGAGTGGGGAGCAAACAGATGGATCTACTGAAATACACTGCTGAGGCAAACAGCAGGTGGGCAAGGAGCGGTCTGCTGAGCCATGTGGGTCAGCTCTCTGGCCGGAGATGGAACCCATGGTGCACTGGATGTGGACCTGATAGCTTCATAGCTTCCTAGTGCTGACTTAACCCCTTGCGCCATCAGGGAGGGCCACTGATCACCATTTTTAACAATGTTATCATCCTCTACATCAGGACATACTATTTATGAGAGAGATGATGGGACAAGATGGTCAGGATGGCTACAAACTGGCGCTAAGGTCCCCCACCTGGCTGTCCATACGTAAGTGGGGAGATCGGGCAGCTGTGAGGGTGGGCTCCACCTGGAAGGTTCTGGGGAGGTAGGAAGGTCTCACCTGACAGGCCCAAAGTTGAAGGCAATGAACAGAAGGAAGACCATGATGCAGACCACCTTCCTGTTTCCGGACCCTAGCTTGAGCTCGCTGTTCTAAGGGGCAGAAGAAACCGAGGGAGTGAGCCCCCTATTCTTTAAGGGCCTCCTGTCCCCGCAGGCCTCCCTAGGCGCAGCTGACCTCAGACAGGAGCACCTCCAGCCGCCGCCGGAGGGCAGCGTTCTCCCGGCGCAGCTGCTGGTTGTCAGCCAGCACCGCCTGCAGCCGCGCCTCCAGCCCCTGAAGATACTCCTTCTTCTTCCTCCGCGACTGGCAGGCTGACTCCCGGTTCTTGATCATTCGCTGCTGCCGCTTCAGCAGCTTTGCCTAGGCGCCCAGAGGGTCAGAAGGAGAATGAAGGGTGGCTGAGGGGGAGAGCGTGTCCCCAGCTCCAGGGACCCATTCCAAGGCTCACAAGTCACTCGGGCTTTCCTGACGGCTACCCCACAGTCAGAGCCAGAGCGGTTTTTCTTCACTACTGAAACATTTCAGGGAAGGAAGCCTGTCAGCCAATCCCTGCTCCTCTTTCTCACATCTAAGGGAAGTTAGACTGCAGAAAGAACTTCCTTCAGCCTGGTTCCTGGAGAAACCTCAGTTCCTTTCCTGGGTAGAGTCTTCTTCCTTCTCAATTCTCCTTTCTAGAGCACGGAGTTTAATGTTGCTGTGATTACACAACAGTTTACGTGGTGCTCCCACAGGAAGCAGCCTGCCTCTTGCAACACAACCCTCACATATGGCTCCCCTGCCTTGATTTACTGAGCCCACCCCAACCCCTCCGCCTACAGTGATGGCAAAGAGTACCCGCGTCTAAGCCAGGGTCCACTCTGCCCTTCAGGTCAGGGTGCTCCCTCATGTGTTGCCCAGCTCTCTGCCATGACAGATTTTCCTCTTCTCTTCCCAATTGGTCCTACTCCTCCCCCCAGGCCCTGCCCTGCCACCCCATACTCACATCCACTTCAGGGGGGCAGGCGTTCCCAGGCATAGGAGCTGGAACAATGCTCTTCCTCTCAGGCCGAGGAGCAGCGGGGTTTGGCCCCTCAGGCTGGACCTGGATAGCACCTTGGATGAGGACAACTGGAGACACTGGGCATGTAAGCAAGGGGAGGTGGTCAGAGCACTTACATCAGGCGGGTGTTTTAGCCACACCCACACTCAGGCACCCAAGGGTTGAGTCCCTCAATAGTGGAGGGCTCCAGGTAAGTCAATCCAGCCCTTCTCCTTCAGTACCTGGGGGCGGCTGGACAAGAGGCTGCAAAAGGACAGTGGTGCTGGAAGGCACAGCCCTGGGTGGCAGAGGGACAGTGGTTATCACCACAGGTTTGGGCTGCAGTGCTGGCTTCCGGGAGGGCAGGGCTTTGCCTGAAGGAAAAGAAAAGGAAGGCGGGACTGTGGAGAGTGTAAAACCTTTTGCCGGGTTTCCCAGGTGTGGGAGCCTGGGAATTACCTGAGGAGCCACCAGGGGGCAGGTTCCAATTACCTGAGGAGCCATCAGAGGACGGGCCCATGCTGATCTGGACAGCTCCAAGGGGGGGACCTGGGACATCCCACAGGAGACACCCTTGAGGGGATGGGGACTCTGTCTTCACTTCCAGTACCTCTTCCCCTATGAAAGCCTATGTGGGGCATTCCAGAGACAGGTGAGTCAGGGAGAGCCTGAGGAGCAGCTGAAGGAGAGAAAGCTGCCATACCTTTGAGAGTCGGGAGGAACTCTGGTATGCCTGCAAGGAGGCAGACTGGCCGATGCTCACCTGGTTGGGGGACTCTGCTGAGAGCAGGGAAGCCTCGGAGTTGATGGAAGAACATGGAGAGACGGGTTCTACCTTAGTCTGGACATCTGGGGGTGGCAGGATGAAACAAAAAGCTGGGTATCAGATAGACACTGGAGAAAAGGCTTAAGGCGGGGAAGTTGGAGACACAGTCATTTCTCCTTGCGCCCAAAAGGTCCTAGGAAGGAGGTGCAGAAGGAGAAGCCATGGAGCTGCTGGTCTCCTCTAGCCTCTTTTTTTTTTTTTAAAGATTTATTTATACATACAAGAACTGGGGTACAGGCCAGAGGTGCAGGTGTGAGAAGATTCACCAGAGGCAGAGTGGGGAGCAGAACAGCAGATCCACTGAAATACACTGCTGAGGGGAGCAGTGAGCAGGCGGGTCAGGAAAGGTCTGCTGTGGGTCAGGTCCCTGGCCAGGGATCAAACTTGTGCTGCAGTGGCTGCGACAGCTTCATAGTGCTGCACTTTAACCCGCTGCACCACTAGGGAGGGCCCCTCCTCTGGCCTCTTAACTTCCTTTATTTTCATGGCTCCTTTCAAAATTTTTTGCACCACTGCTCAGTTTTCCTCAAGGCTTTTGCTATTCTCCTTTTTTCCTCAGAGACCTTGTCCATCTGCAAAGAAGAGGCCCTGACAAGGGGGGCCTGTCTGCAGCATTCATACAGCCCCACGCCCCTAACTTGCTGGATCGCACCTCATCCTAGCCCGGGGCGATCACAGAGCTCCATGCTGACCACGCCAACTCTGCACCTCAACCCTTGCTGCTCCCCAAGCTATCTGCTGGTCACTTTCACTCGCACCTAAATTCAACTGGCCTTAAGCAGGGCTCACCCTTCCTCCCCTCAGCACCAAACTCCGGCAGCTCTGTGCCGTCATGGGCGATGCTGTTGTAAGACCTGCTGGTCACCATGTAGGTAAAACAAAACCCATCCAAGGCCCAGCTTCTGCCCCAGGCACATGTGGTAGTATACATTTGGTAGGAGATTGTCTAATTCCAATATTTCTATTTGAAAATGTCAAACCAATTTCTAGTTCTGAATAGGTAATATGGTATAAAAATCCCAAAACACAGGGCCTCTCTAGTGGCACAGGGTTTAAAGACACAGCACTATCAAGCCACTGTGACATGGCCCGAGTTAGATCCAGGCCAGGAGCTGACCCGCATGGCCCAGCACACCACTCCTGTCTTACCCCCTGCTCTCCTCAGTAGATCTGCCTGTTCTGCTCCCTACTCCATCACTGGTGAATCCTCTCACCCCTATCACACACACCTCTGGCCTATACTCCACTTGTTGTATGCATAAATAAAAATAAATCTTTAGAAAACAAAAACCGAAAAAAACAAAGGGAAAGTTGGTGAAAAGTGAATCTCTTTCACCGTCCACCCATCACTCAGGTCCCCTTCCTCCTCAGAGGCGACCACTATTTGAACTTTAAATCATCTGTTAGGACTCTCCTAAGATTCCCCCAAAACAAGGATTATGCCTGGTGCTTCATGCCTATCAAAGTGATGGGTAAAGTACAGGTCCTCAAAAAACACCCAAATAGGCCCTCCCTGGTGGCGCAAGGGGTCGAAGTGCAGCACTGTGGGGCTGTCCTCAGCCACTGCAGCATGAACTTTATTCCCGGCCATTAAGCTGACCCACATGGCTAGCAGACCTCTCCTGGCCCACCCACTTCTCCCCTCAGCAGTGTATTTCAGGAGACCTGCCTGTTCTGCAGGCATTGTCTCTGGTGAACCCTCTCACCCCCACACCTCTCACCTGCACCCCAGTTCTTATATGCACCAATAAAATCTTAAAAAAAAAAAAACCCACAAAACACCCAAATATGAGCCTCCCTGATGGGGCAGGGTTTAAAGACACAGCATTATCAATCTATCACCAGCCACTGCAGCACAAGATCCATCCCCAGCCAGGGAGCTGACCCACATGGCACATTACTTCTCCTGGCCTGCCCGCTGCTCCACTCAGCAGTGTATTTTAGGAGATCTACCTGTTCTGCTCCTCACTGTCTCTGGTGAATCCTCTCACCCCCACAGTTCTGGCCTGTACCCCAGTTCTTATATGCATAAATAAATAAAATCTTTTAAAAAAAAGCAAAAAACACCCAAATAGGGGTCTTCCTGGGGGCACAGGGTTTAAAGACACAGCACTATCAAACTATCAAACCAGCCACTGCAGCATAAATTCCATCTCAGCCAGGGCGCTGACCCACATGGCACAGCAGACCTCTCCTGTCTCACCCACTGTGCCCCTCAGCAGTGTATTTCAGTACATCTGTCTGTTTTGCTCCCTACTATGTCTCTGGTGAGTCCTTTACACCCACACCTCTGGCCTACACCCCAGTTCTTGTATACATAAGTAAATAAATCTTTTAAAAAACACCCAAAAAGCAGGGGAAAGCTGATTTTAGTAACCCTAGCTTTTGCATAATTGACATCAATCTTTTTTGCTGTTAAAAGACTTTCAATCCTTATTTTGTTTGCCCTCTTTTTAACTTTTGATAGTGTACTAGATCTGATCTGCTTGTCCCTCCAAATCCACTCTTCGCCTTCTCCTGACCTGCTCCGAAGCCTGAGAGGAAAACATGCATGGATTGCCTCACTGGGCTCCCTTGCCTTTCAGCTTCTGGGTGAAGTTTAACCAAAGTGAGGCCATGCCAGGATACCCAAAAGGTATTTTACATCACAAGCCCAACTCATCACCAACCCCGGTTCCTCTTACAATCCCTACCCAGCAAATGGTAACCCCCAACCTGGTCAGAAACCCCAGAAGCCCAGGCCTTCCCTCCCACCCCTCCCCCAGTGCCCAGGGGTCACTGCAACTTGTCCATTCTACTTCCTCCCTTCTGACTTCATGGCGTCCAAACATCTTTCCTTTTTCACTATTTAAATTACATTTTAATGAAAGTGTAAATTCCCACCACCTTTAAATAAAAATGACTTGCATTTTTAATCTGACACTGCTCTGGCATTAGGTCTTAATTGCCTTGTGGTGCAGAGTTACCCCACTACTAATTTCCCAGTGCTCTTGAGACACATGTTACTATGTCCTCTGGAGGAAGTCCTTGTGGTAATTTCTCATAAAATATTTAACTACTTTCAGTTTTGCATTCACTGAAGGGATAGTCTTATGAACTAGAGGAATAAGTGCAGTTTATAATCCAAACATCTTTATTACATCTTTTTCCCAATGGCCATATTTTTTACACTTTTTATTCTGGTAACAATTTGCAATTTATGAGGCTGCTGCTGATCACCACCAAAGTTTTCATGAGCTGCAGGTGGAGGCTGAGCCACTATAATTGGAACTTTATTAGACTTGGTAAATTTGTGACGAATTCTATCTGTACAAATGAGACTCCACACCTGCTGTCTGTCACCATCTGTAGTCTGCCTGCAGGTCCCTGAACTGCTGAGTGAGAAGTCCCTGCCATGTATGATGACAGTTCTCTTTAGAGGCGACAATTCTTAAGCAGTGAGACTGAACTTATGCAAGGAGGTGAAGTTGGGCAGGACCACTGAGAGCAACACTTGAATCTGCTGTTCGAATCCTGCTGTCACAGGACGCATGCCACCTGCGAACTCTAACCCAAATACCTTATTTTACTGACTATGTGGGCCACTTCCTCGGTCCTCCAGCTCCTGCCTTGGAGTTTTGCCTCTCTGCAGCCACCAGAGTCATCTTCCTAATCACACTGCTGTACTGCTTGGCCCCTTAACCCACAGGACAAAAGCTAGGCGTCCCCTAGCAGAGTCGCCACCTGGTCCTGCAGGCTGTGCGGCTGCCTGCCGTCCCCAACCCCTTCTCACATCCACTCTGGAGAGATGCAGGTTCTTAACACCCACACGCCAGTCACCACATTCTTCTGGCTAATTTCTACATTCAAAACTCAGCTCAGGAAGCCCTTCTTCCAGAAGCGCATCCCTCATCCAGCCCCTACTGAGTAACATGCCCCCTGCAAGTGCTTTCACGGCTCTCTGTGATCACCTCTATGCTAGAATGACCACACCTGTGCTGACTGGTACCTGTCTTCCCCCCACCATCCTTGTTTCCCATATTTGCACCCCCAGCATCCTGTCCAGTATCTGGCATGGAGTGGTGCTCAGTAAATGTTTACTGAATAAACACATCTGAGTATTTAAACTTAATGACACTTAAAAATAGCACAAATAGGCCCTCCCTGGTGGCGCAGCGGGTTAAAGCACTGCACTGAGAAGCTAAAGCCACTTCTGCATGAGTTCGACTCCCGCCTGTCCCAGAGGTGACCACATGGCGTGGCAGACCTCTCCTGACCCACCCGCTGCTCCCCTCAGCAGTGTACTTCATCGATCTGCCTGTTCTGCTCCCCAATCTGTCTCTGGTGAAGCCTCTCACCGCCCCTAAGCCTCTGGCCTGTACCCCACTTCTGTATGTACAAATAAATAAATCTTTAAAAAAAAAAAGGCTTATTAAAAAAAAAATAGCACAAATAGGACCCTTCCTGGTGGCGCAGCAGGTTAAAGCACAGCACTAAGAAGTTTAAGCCACTTCCGCATGAGTTTGATTCCCGCCTGCCCTGGAGGAGATCCACATGGCGTGGCAGACCTCTCCTGACCCGCCCACTGCTCCCCTCAGCAGTGTACTTCTTCGATCTGCCTGTTCTGCTCCCCATTCTGTCTCTGGTGAATCCTCTCACCCTCCGCATCTCTGGCGTGTACCCCAGTTCTATATGAATAAATAAATCTTTAAAAAAAATAGCACAAATAATGTTAGTTGTAGAATCAGGAGTTGAATAAATGGTATTGTGATTTTTCCATATGTTTGAATTTTTTTTGGTATACATTTACAACAAGCCCACATTTACTTTCAAATAACACATTTTCATGGGTACTGCAAATACCTTATAATAGCAAACTACTCCTAATTCTCCCTCCTGTCTCTTGTATCACTGATGTCACTAATTTTACTTACACATAATTATACTAAGTGTATATATGCACATTCAGTATCACAACTAAATACATACTATTATTTTGAAACAACTATTATGTTAGATCAATTAGGAATAAGAAAAGTAAAAGCTTTATTTTACCTTTACTTGCATTTCCTTTTTGATGATCTTCCTTTCTTTACTTAGAGTCAAGTTTCTTTTAATAATTTTGAGATTTTATAATTTGGAAAATTTTTATAATCTAACAAGAGGTTGAATAAAAGTAACACAAATAATATGCCTGAAATGTCTACAAATTTTTTTTTGATGCAAAGCAGGGCCTCCCTGGTGGTACAGAAGTTAAAGTCTCAGTGTTATTAAGCTATTGGCAGCCACTGCCGCATGAGATCAATCCCCAGCCAGGGAACTGACCCACATGACACAGCAGACCTCTCCTGTCTCACCCCTGCTCCCCTCAGCAATATATTTCAGTAGATCTGCCTGTTCTGCTCCCACTCTGGTGAATCTTCTCACATCCCCCCACCTCCACCTCTGGCCTACATCCCAGTTCTTGTATGCATAAATGAATAAAAATAAATCTTTAAAAATAAATGCAAAGCAACAGAAGGTTAAATCACACAACAGGAGAGGCCCTCCCTGGTGGCACAACAGGTTGGAGCAAAGCACTTAAGATCTCTGTGCAGCCACTACAGCACAAGTTTGATTCCGGACCAGGGAGCTCACCCACATGGCATGGCAGACCCTGCCTGACCCACCCGCTGCTCCTCTCAGCAGTGTAATTCAGTAGATCTGCCTGTTCTGCTCCCCATTCTGTCTCTGGTAAACCCTCTCACCCCCATACCTCTGCTCTAGTTCATGTATACATAAATAAATATATCGTTTAAAAAATAATAAATCATATAACATGATACTTAGAACAAGAAATAGAAAGAAAGACCATCCCCATCTTTAGTGCTCAGCGTGGTTTCCTATTATCCCCCCAACTTCTCCTGGTTATCTGCCATTTCCCCTCCCACTTTTCCCTCCTGTCCCACTGCCTACACCCCCTGCCCTGACTACCCATAACCACACACACTCTGCTCTGATAGAACAGTGGCTGGCCGCTCATACCTGTGGGATCATCAGAGCTGGGGCCCACATTGATCTGGACAGTTTCAAATGGCAATGTTGGATCATCTCCCAGGAGGCAGAGGGGGGGTTCTAAGGACTCTGTCTTCACAACCAGCACATCTCCTGGGCCAGGAGTCTGGGTGAGAGTTGGGGTGAAGCAGAAGGGGTCAGAAAGTATGAAAATGAGGGAGGTGTTCAGAGTAAGAGCAAGAACAAAACCTTTACAGTTGACAAATCATCAGCATCTCCCTAAGCTGTATCTGGCCCCTTGTTCTTTGTACTTTATTCTTGGGAAAGTGGGTGAAGTCTCATAACTTCAAATATTGCCTTTGAGTAGACAACTTAGTCAAGAACAGTTACAGAATTAACTTCTCAGCCACACCACAGCTACCACATACATTAAAAAGACTTCATTTTCTTTCTAGACAACCAGAGTGGAGGTGTAGCAAATGAGGATATTAAAGAAATGGCAAAGGCAGAGAAGAAGCCCACATGACTCACAGCACCTCAAGCTGAAGGGAATGGAACAGAATCCCTGCCACAGAGAGCAGGACAGTGATGGCACCCACCTGGCTGGTAGGCTCTGTGGAAAGATGCGATGATTCTGAGCTGAGAGAGGAGGAAGAGCAGGGAGAGGATGGCTCAGACTTCACTTGAAGATCTGAAAAAAAGGGGGTTAGAAAGTTACCGAGGGGCTTCCCTGGTGACACAACTGGGTAAGCCGATGCACTATGAAGCTATCCGCTGCCACTGCAGCACAGATTCAATCCCCGGCATGGGAATGACCCACATGGTACAGCAGACCTCTCCTGACTGGCCCGCTGCTCCCCTCAGCAGTGTATTTCAGTCAATCTGCCTGTTCCACTCCCCACTCTGTCTCTGGTGAATCTTCTCACTCCTTCCCCGACCTCTGGCCTGCACTCCAGCTCTTACATGCACAAATAAATATTTAAAAGAAAGAAAAGAACCAGGAAACAGAGTCTGACAAGACTCCAAAAAGTATCCAAGGACTTGTGGGTGAGCACCCCTCACCATGACAACGGGGAAGAAACACATGTAAGAGGTTATAGACACTCAAGTGGAGAACAGAGATGACTGGGAAGTTATGTAGTTACTGGGAAACAACGGGACGATGAGGGCTTCGGGGAGGATGAAGGAGTCAAAGGATCTTACCTGGGAAGATAGGTAGGGAGTCCCATGGGGGCTCCGGGGGGCTGACATCCATCCCCACGTCCAAAGAGCTGCTGCCAAACTGAATAAGGAGGAATATTAGACTGCAGGAGTGAGAGGGGAAAGGGGTAGCTCCAGTGAGCTCTGTCCTGGGGATGAGTCCTGGTTCTGGGACCACTCCCACCCACCGAGACAAGGCTGGGGGAACAATACCGGTACATCTTGCTCAGGACAGCGGAAAAGTTGAGCCTGCTCCTCGGCCACTTCATCTAGGCCAGTGTACAAGGTGCTGTCTGCAAGAGATGCGGAGTGTGAGGGGGGTCGCGGCGAGGCAGCTTAGGGATCCACACTCGGGCCTCACCCCATTCCTCATTGGCTCGGCTCAGCCAGACCCACCGCCCGCCCACTTGAAAAGTGAAGCGTACAGCCAAAGAACTTCAGCCCCTCCCTCTCCGACCCCGGAACAAGTCGACGTTTCCGCATGGGGCGGAGGTCTTCCCCAACTCCTGCATCACCCCGAAAGCACAACGAAACCCCCTGCTCCGCCCTCCTTTGGATGATGGATTCCGTATTTGCCCAGCCTTCCTCTTTGGGCCTCTGCCTCCTTCCTGAGTGCCTCCGGGGCACTGTGCGCTACAGCCCTCTCCCCGCCCCAAGGCCTCACTCCGCAGACCCCAATCCTCCGGGCTCAGCAAGTTGTCGGTGAAGAAGCGCGTCGGGTCCGCAATCTCGCTGAGGAGCATCAGCTCCGCCATCTTTCCCCCCCCCCCCCCCCCAACCATGAGACAGTTCCCAAGGTCCGCCTCTCCCCATCAACTAATCGGTTGACTCTTGGAAAAAGCGGGGGCGTCCCGGAAGCCCTACGGACCAGTAAGAGAACTAGGTGCTGAGCACATGAATCAATAGAAGAGGCGGCTCTTTAGGCCGGGCCAATGGGAGCCCGGCAGGAGGAGGAAAGCGCTTCCCCGGTACCGGGGTGCCATCTGTGCGCATGCGCCAAGCCGGACGCGGCGCGGGAGCGCCTGGGAAATGTAGTTCCCAGCGTTTAAAGGCCCGCCACATGGCATGACTGGCTACTCCAAAATTAGAAGTTTAGGCAACTCCTGGATAACTTCAGAGATGGGTAAGCACCTCAAAACGTTGTACACGTCACCCGCATGGGTTTTTAATGAGAAAAAAGGAAAGAGGCGCACCGAGATCACTGCTACCTCCTCTAAGAATACAGAAGCTGGAAATGGGGTCTAGGATGAAACCCTCCCTCTCTCGTCACCCCCAGAATCTCACAGCACAGACCACAATTCACAGGCTCCTGTCTCTTTTAAGGTTTAGATTTTAATCAGCCAAACATCTTGCGCAGACCCTGAGCCAGCCTTTCATCCTGCTTTTTCGCCTTTATGATCACCTTTCCCAACTCCTCCCGGGCGGCCCGGTTTTGGGGGTCTAAGGCCAGCACCTTCTTGAGGTCAGCAGTTGCTTTTTCCAGGTTCCCAAGGGCAGCCTGGGCAACGCCTCTTCGGTACAAAGCCTTTAAATGGTCAGGTTCCAGCTCGAGCACCCGGTCACAGCTCTGGGCTGCCAAAAGGGGCAGTCCCAGCAGCAACTGACAGGCAGCCAGGTTGGCGTGAAGGGCAGTTCGTTCTGGAGAGCCAGGAGGGGGTAAAGTCAGCAGCAGCCGAAGAGCTCGTCCATAGCACCGGGCAGCCCCTTCAGGGTTGCCAGCTCTAAATAATTCTGTGCCCCTTGCACGCTCTTCCTTGGCCAGAGCCTCCTTTTCGCTGGCCTCTAGTTCCCAAGAGTCCCGCCCCGGAGTGAAGGAGGTCAGTGTGAGCTTGATAGGGGGCCCAGAGTGTCCAGGGAGCTGAAGTTCTGCCTCCTCGCCTTGACACATGGACTCCAAGCATTTCTCTATGAGCTCCCCCCAAGGTTCCTCCCTCCATGGACCTATCCCCACAGTTAGCTCTATCGAGCCCTCTGGCACCCCTGACCCAAAAGGAAGCCCGAAAACCAATACCCGGCAGACAGAGCCCAGCTTGGGTTTGTCCAAGCCTTGGCCACGGATTATTATCTTCTTGACAAAGCTCCCATCTGGACAGTGCCAAAGATCATAAGTTTGAAGGGACTCTGGCATCTCACTGGTTGATCGATGGAACTCATCAGGGTCTCCTTCAAATCCTGGAGCCAGTTCTCCAGTCCCTTGAGGATGCTCTAGAATTTGGCTGGCTGGATCTGGACTCAGTCGCGACTCAAGGCTTTCAGTAGGAGGAGTTTGGGGCTGCTGCCTAATCTGAGTAGTTGAATCAAGGTTCGTCGGGGATTCCCCCCCCCTAAATCGCGGCGGAGAGGTGTTCCTCTCTCCCACTGGATTGACTGCAGGCGTCTCCATTTTTCCACCCGATCCTTTCTTTCCACTGTGGGTAAACAACTTTGGCCGGAATAGGATGGACCAGGTTTAGATCAGCACCTTAAAAAGAAAAAAAATCAAGACAACGGCAATAGCAGTATTCTTATTTTTCTGTCTTCTGGGGCCCGGCCCTTAACATCCTATTGGTGGTTTTGTTTTTGTTTGTTTGTTTGTTTGTTCCTCCGAAATGCTGGGTCCTGCAGGCGACTCCGTCCCACCCCACCCCATGCAGAACTCGAATTTCCACAATTCGCTGCGGGTCGCGGAGCCGCCTCAACTACGGACACCCGATCGGGTCAAAACTATCCCAGCGGCCGAAGCGCCCTGCCTGGTAGCGCTGGCCGGAGCCTTGGGATCACCTCTCCTTCCGAAGCTAAGTGCTTACTGCGTACCGTCTTCGCAGTCTGGCTCCAGGAGATGAGGACGGTCGGGGGGGATCCAGGGGCAGCGGGGAGACACTGACAGCTCACCCAGGAGCCCGCGAGATAGCGAGTCGAGTCAAATTTCTGGCAGCCAATGGGGAGGAAGAAGTCTGGTTAGTGGCCCGCCTTTAGGCCGTGACTTCATCCCACCCCCACCCCGCCACCCGGAAGCTCTAAGCCTTAGCAACCGAACTGGGCCGTGTCGAACCCGTGGAGGCGACGTCTATGGAGAACCCGCGCGAATTGAGGCTGCAGGTGAAGGATACCCGCGGCCGGCCGGTCCTTGTACCTGCGATCTTAGGCACCGGTGCTATGCGTGTCCCGATGTTGGGGGGAACCCACCAGCACTGGGCTCCTTCGCCTTCTCTGTCCTGTTGCCGCAAGATAAATCCTCAGATTCTTCCTTCCCATCCGCCCCGCTCATTGGGGAACCACCTGAAGTGTCTTACATGTCCCCTCATCTTGGTCATTGCCTTTCAGTCTCTTCTCAAGAAAGTAGGTGATTTTCAAATGCCGATATGCACAAATACCATCTGGGAAGATGGTCAAGTTGCGTATTTTGATTTAGGAAGTCTGCAGTGAGGCCTGTAATTCTGCAAGTTTCCAGCAAGCTCCTGGATGATATGCTGTTGTTCAAACGGCCACACTTTGAAGATTCGAAATATTTTCTTCCCTTTCTCCTGGCTCTGTGGCCCTTCAGTTTGTCCTAACTATAGCTATAACTAGTATAACTAGTATAACCTGCTCCACTAGGTGTATGGGTGGAAAATTGGTCCTCTTCCTTCTAATAAAGATGTTGCTTCCTTTTGTGATTCAGCCCTGCTTGTCCAGCGCCCTGCATGGGCACAGCCATCACAGTTCTTCACGGAAGGAGAATTCCATGCAGCGCCTCACTTGGGTTTAGAGTTTGCCATTGCACCCCAGGCAACAAAGATATAGGAGGGCAGGGAGTTTCACCATTAGACACTTGTGTCAAAGCAGTCCTCACCCTGTTCTTGTGCTGTGCCTGTGGTCACTAGCCTAGACTTTTCCCCTCCAGTTTTATTTCTCAGTTCTGTGCCAGAGTAACTTTAGTCCTCTGCCATCATCTCTTCTCTCAGCTAAATACTGTGATTCTTGGAATTCCTAGGCTCCTGTTGAAACTTAATCCATCTTTTCTCCCTCCCTTTTCCCCTTTCCATTTCAGAAGTTTCTAAGAAAGGAAGTCTAGGTTACATTACACCCTAATTACCAAAGTTTGCTAATTTGTATTATGTGTGTCTTAACTGAGAGATCCACTTCAATGATCTTTCAAAGATCAGTTTCTCTCAAGTGTAAGAAACTGTACTGTGCTACAAATGTATTGCTTTGTAACATTCTGGTATTGCTTTGTGTGTATGTTTCAGTTCCAACAGACTCAGTTTCTTTTGTGTCTCATCTCTCCAGTCACTCATTTAACAAGTATTTATTGAGTACCTGCTGTGTTCCTGGCAACATGCTAGGAACTGGTGATATATAGATAAATAAGATAGAAACATTCCCTGCTCTCATGGAATTTGTGGTCCGTCTCCCCCAGAGGAAGGGCCATTATGTGGCATAAAGAAGTGTGAGCTCCTATGAGAGTGAAGGATTAGGGAATATTTCCTAAGGATGAGACATTTTTGCTGGCATTGAAAAAACTAGTTAGAAATTAATTTGGGGCCCTGCCTGGTGGTGCAACAGGTTAAAGCCCAGATTTAGGGAGCTGTCTGCAGCCAGTGCAGCACTGAGCTTGATCCCCAGACAGGGGGCTGACCCACATGACGTGGAAGACCTCTTCTGACCCACCTGCTGCTCCCCTCAGCAGTGTATTTCAGTAGATCTCTCCCCAGAGATCTGTAGATCTGTCTCTGGTGAATCCTCGCACCCCCCACACCTCTGGCCTGTACCCCAGTTCTTGTATGCATAAATAAATAAATCTTTAAAAAAGAAATTAATCCTGGGGGTAAGTGGAACTCAAAGACACCAGTAGAACCAAGTGAACACTGAAATAAATTAAATGGTTATCTGCCTCATTAGGCGATCTTTCTGAAGGAGAAAGTAAGTTGGGCATGCAGGCAGTCAGTTAGAGCCACTAGGGCCCCAGGCTGGAAACCGCATTCAGAAACAAGCTGAAATGAAGGACATTCTGTAGTTTGCTCCACACCACACAGCAACACCTGTGTGGGCCGAGGTTCGCCAGTTGGCCCCATCTGTGCATACCAGGAGCCAAATAGCCTCCGGCCAAGAAGACCCTGGCTTCCAGACTCCACAGATGGCCAGAATCAACTAGATGAGAACCTGTCTTGAAATTCTGCCAATCCTCAATCTCCGATGCCACCAGAACACTAACTCCTTTATTTAGAATAAAATATATAAATCCATGCTTCTTGCCCCTAGAGGCAATCTACCCACTGGGACCCCTGTCTGTTCAGAGGGCCTCCTGTCCTTATCTGACATTACATTTCTTGCTTTTCTGCCTGACTCTAGTCTCCAGGTTGAATTCTTTTCCTTGCCGAGACAAGAACTGAGCAGTCACCTTGGGGTCCAGCTCCCAGACTCCAGGCACAACTCACATTCACAGCTGTGATTATAAAAACAAACACAGGCACTGACACCCCGAAAAACACAATCCAAATCATGTAAAAAAGAAAATATTTTAACTTTTGAACTGAAAATATAAATTTAAGTTTTTTTTAAAAAGATTTATTTATACATACAGAACTGGGGTCCAGGCCAGAGGTGCAGGGGTGGTGAGAAGATTCACCAGAGACAGAGTGGGGAGCAGAACAGGCAGATCTACGAAGTCCACTGCTGAGGGGAGGAGTGGGCGGGTCAGGAGAGGTCTGCGGTGCCCTGTGGATCACCTTGGGGCGGGGATCGAACTCATGCTTTAGGGTCTTAGTGCTGTGCTTTAACCCCCTGCGCCACCAGGGAGGGCCTAAAATTTAAGTTTTATAGGAGGATTCAGAAGTCCCCAAAGAAGACCTGTGTAGGTCTATTGATCCACCGCTCCTCCCCCCAGCCCCATCTGAGCTTGGGAAACACAGGATTGACCCCTGCGGGGGGGGGGGGGTGTCGAGGTTGAAGAGTCCCCTCTTATCCTTTCCAGCCTCCCTTTTATTCCCTTAATCCCAGGATGTTGGCCTGGGGGCAGGAGGAAATCTCCCTCACATGTGCCACTGCGATCAGGGTGGATATTAATCAGTTGCCCAAAGGTTAAGCCACTCACACAGGTGGCAAGATGTCTTCTTCCTATTATGATCTTGTGCTTAAGCTCCGGGGGTGGTTGGGGAGGCTCATCCCAGCTGGGACCCAACAGACCCCAATGGAAGGGGACAGACTCCAAAATGGAAAAAGAGAGGTGCCTCCATGAAGCGCTACGGCTTGGGTGCTGACCGGCTCCCACTGCGTGCTGTCACCCATCTCCCTGCCCCTTGTCTCACTTTGCCAGGCTTTCAGCTCTCTGAGGTTAATCACCAACATATCATAAAGGAGGAGAAAAAAACAGGACTGTTATATCCTCAGGTCTAGCTAGAGAATGTGGAATCAGAGGGAGACACGTTTTTTAAAAAGGTTGACAAGTAGAAAATTACTGACCTGTTGGGGTGGGGACTGAGAGGTGAAGACGGCACTTACTCCTCTCTCTTTCCCTTAAAGATTTGAGAATAAAATGGGAGAAGAGCATTTATAAAGAAATGAAAAGGAATCTTTTCCCTGAGTGGATTCAGTCCCATCCTATCTGCTCCCATAACCTGATGTCTCGAGGGCAGGCCACCTGTCACAGCTCAGTATCAATAAAATAGACACAGGGACTGAATCTTTAAATTAAGCTTTAGGGGTCTCCCTGATGGCACAAGGGGTTCAAGCACAGCACTATGAAACTGTCTGCAGCCACTGAAGTACAAGTTCGATTCCTGGCCCTGGAGGTGACCCACATGGCACAGCAACCCTCTCCTGACCTGCCTGCTGCTCCCCTCAGCAGTGTACTTTAGTAGATCCACCTGTTCTGCTCTCAGCTTTGTCTCTGGTGAATCTTCTCACCTCTTGAACCTGCAGCTTGTATCCCAGTTCTTGTATACATAAATAAATAAATCCTTTAAAAAAAAAGTTCTTGCACTGGACTATGGTGATGGCACACGGGTGATTTGGTGATGGGAAGGCCATGGGGACTACAACTGACATGGAAAAATTCACAAAATGATGTAAAAATATTATATTATTTTTTAAAAATTCTCATTATAAAGAAAAAGAAGAATAAAAAATTAAAAAATAAATTGTGCTCTAATCAGACAGCCTGCAATTTGGAATATCGGGAGGTTTATACCCTAAAAAAAGCATCTTCACATTTCATTTCCAGCTGTCTAGTTATTTTTTTATTTACGACTTATTTATACATACAAGAACTGGGGTATAGGACAGAAGTGAGAGGATTCACCAGAGACAGAGTGGGGAGCAGAACAGTCAGATCGATGAAGTACACTGTGCTGAGGGGAGCAGGAGGAGAGACAGAAGAGGGCTGCTGTGTGCCATGTGGGTCAGCTCCCTGGCCTGGGATTGAACTGGTGCTGCAGTGGCTGGCTAATGCTTGATAGCACTGTCTTTAACCCCTGCACCACCAAGGAGGACATTTTATAGTGAGTTGAACACAGACAGTTCAGCAGTGAGCAGGCCTTCTGCGCTGCCAGAGACTGTGATGTCCAGTCCCTAGAATTTCTTATCACCCCCTGGATACATGCCCACCCACCCCCTGCTGAGGCTGCTCCCCACACTCCTCCAGACCTGTCCTTGGGTTGGAAAATGAACTCAGAGCAGACAGGCCATAAACAATTTGTGGGTACAGAGTTCTTATACTAGGCATGGTATCTTACCTGTTCCCCCAACCCCAACTCAGCCCCTTTCACTCCCTCTTTGCTCTTGCAGTAACTAAGCTTACCAACACCAAATTGTATGAACCCAACTGAGACATGATTTACCTTGTGCCTAAGACATTTCCACAGCCTCAGGTGAGAAAGATGGAAAAGAGGAGCAGAGGTTCCAGAAACCTCTGGTAAGAGTGAGGTTATGGGAAACTCTGAGTAAAAAAAAGTCAGAGATATCTGGGAGAATAGAACGACTAGGGGGGTCACTGAGTCTGCTATCTTTGGTTATGAAATATGATTTTCCTTCTGCAACAATTTTTCCCTCAGAGTAATTAAAGGGGCACTTAATGCCTTAATGCCTGAAGACTGGTCTGAGGAAAACCCCCATTTTTGATAATTTACTTGTAAATAATTATTTTGCACTCCTGAAGTCACTTCCTTCTACCCAAGTCCCTTCCTTCCGAGGTGGCAGAGAGTTGGCCATATTCTACCCTCCTGCCCCAGTTCATAAGAGTATTGTTTTGCCTTGATTGAAGATCCCACTGGCTGGCAGAGCCTGAGGAACTGATTCAGGAACTGGTGAAAGGCAATCTGTGAGCTGGTGGCTGTTCTGTGTTGTCACCCGTACAGAGCAGATGGCACTTGCCCTCCAATTGGGGAAGACTCTTTAAGTAATCCTGGGCCTCCCTGGTGGCCTAGAGGTTAAGCCTCAGGGCTCTCACTGAGATGACCTGAGTTCCATCCCAGGGCAGGGTGGTGACCCACATGGCACAGCAGACCTCTCCAGTCTCGCCTACTGCTCTCCTCAGAGTGTGCTTCACTGGGTCAGACTGTTCTTCTCCCCACTCTAGTGAACCCTCTCACCACCACCACCCCCACACCTCTGACCTACACCCCAGTTTTTCTACACATAAATTAAATAAAAAAAATAATAATCCATAGTATGCAGAATTCATCAATGAAACAAGGAGATAAATACAAAGTTCCTCATTAGTAGCCTAATAAAGTGTGTTTAAAATAGTTAAAAATAGGGGCCTCCATGGTGGCACAAGAGATTAAATTATAGCACTCTGAAGCTATCTACAGCCACTACAACAGGAGTTCAGTCCCCAGGCCCTGGGCCCACTTTTCCCTCCACAGTGTATTTCAGTAGATCAAAAGTGGGGCCCTTCATTTGGGCCCCCACGCAGACTTCATACCTGTTGCAGTTTCAACCTCTCCCAAAAGCATAACTCTATGCCAATCAACCTGGAATTTTCTAATCAACACCTGTGAGGTGATCTGCATGTCAGACACCTCCCTTCCCTCCCCCAGGGATCTTTTCTCTCACTGATACCTTGTTGCACCCTCTTTCTGTCTACAAATACTCTCCATTTTGTATAAGTCCTTGCTATATCTAGAAGGAATGCTGTCAGTCAATGCATGAATCCTTTCAAAAAGTCAATTACATTTCTAAAATTGTGATTAAAAAAAACATCATAGTTCAAAAAAGGTGCAGGTGCGAGGGTGAAGGTGTTAAGTGGCAGGGAAGTTATTCCAGTTGGGGGTGTGATCTGAAAGGGAGCCAGAGGGTTAAGCCTTGGAGGATGGCCATCATTTTGACCAGCAAAGATAAAGGGAGTCATTGCATATGGAGGAAGTAACACAAGGCAGGAGAGATTAGGAAAGTCACTTCACACCCAGTGTTATTCATCTCCCGGCTTCCCAAGCTCAGCTTTCTAAAGTATTCCCATACCAGCTCTTGCTGCCCTGTCACCAGTCCTGGAGCTAACTGGAAGTTTTACACCCTCACATTCTCCTACATTCCATGCTCACCACATGGAACCATATGCTTCACTTAGTCTCTGTCTTTTATCATCAGCATGGAGACAAAAATGCTAGCTCTCCAAAGGCTAAATAAATTCCCCCTTCTGTTTAGCTGGTGGTTTCTGTGGTTTTTATTTCTGTTGGGACTTATGTCAAAATTATTCCACCCTCTTTCCTCCCAAAGCATTTTGCTTGTGCTTCCCTAAGTAGGCAGAGTTCTTGGGCAGGATGAGGCCATGAAAGGCGGCCTTTTGCACAGAGAAATGTTCCGCGATAAAAGCTGCTCCTTACAGTGCCCTGACCACAGACCACGCACATGATCACAATACTAGACATTGTGCTGAGTGGCTTCTGTGTACCGCCTCATTTTTAACTCACACAGCAAAAATTTAGTGAGGGCCTCCTCTGTGTTAAGCATTGTGCTAGATTCTGGGGAAAAAAAAAAAAAGCAGTGCCCCAAAGCCCTAGATCACTATGCATCTCTTCAAGGGAAGATAATTAGCAATAAATATCAATCAGTAAGTTACAATGTCAGTTTTTGTCAACAAGATAGTATTTGGTAAATAAGTATACCAAGGCCTCTCTGGTAGCCTAGGAGTTAAGTCTCAGCACTTAACTCTGATGGGCTGAGTTCTGTCCCCAGCCAGGGAGCTGACCCACATGGCGCAGCAGACCTCTCCTCTCTCACTCACTGCTCCCCTCAGCAGTGTATTTCAGTGGATCTGCCTGTTCTGCTCCCCACACTGCCTCTGGTGAATCCTCTCACCCCCTTTACTCCAGTTATTCTATGCAAAAGTAAATAAAGTCTAAAAAAATAAGTACATCAAAAAGGGAAAATAAATGTTAGGCAGTAACAAGTGCTATGAGTATAGGAAGCAGGCAAAGGCAATGAATAGATAGAAATGTCTAGGAGTATGTGGTACTGCTTTTAATGGAGCGATGAGGAAAAGCCTCCTTTGTGCAAAGGCAAAAATGTGAGAGAAAGCAGGCAGGGAGATTTCTGGAAGAGTGTCCAGGGAGAGAAAAACAAGAGTGCAGTCTCTGAGGCAGGAAATAATTGGATTTTATGCTAAATTTATTGCTAGAAAAATAAAAAGGAAGCTAGAGTGGGTGGAACAGAGTCAGCACAATAAAGAGGGAATGAAGAGGCCTCTTTGGTGGCACAAGGGGTAAGTCTCATCACTCTGAAGCTTTCCTAGCCGCTGATGCAGGAGCTTGATCCTAGGCCAGGACAATGACCCACATGACACAGCAAGTCTCACCTGCTGCTCCCCAACCTTAGTGAGGGTCTGACTCATCTTCCCCTCAGCAGTGTATTTCAGTAGATTCTGTCTTTGGTGACTCCTCTCACTCCCCACACCTCTGGCCTGTACCTACCCCAGTTCCTGTTTGTATAAATAAATAAAGTAAATCTTTAAAAAACAAAAAAGAGGAAAATGATAGAGGATAAGAATAGAAACACTGGAAAAGATGATACAAGGTCAGGAACCTGTCTCATACAAGGGGGTAGAAGGGGTTAACACAGTCATTAATCCAACTATAAACTATCAGACTGTTGTAGGGAGTGTCAAGAGCACAGACTTGAAGGTGAGGATATGGGGATTAAGGAACAAACATCCACACAGGTAGATGAGCCCCTCCCTAAGGAAAGATGATAAAACCCAGCACTGTCCCCTGCAGAGGGGCCGAAGTCCTCCGCCCACATATGCCCATACAGGTGCTTCTTCCCAGCCACTCTCTCCAATGCAGGGCAGCAGCCTCCTTGCCTGCCCGTGACCTGCACCTTCTGGGGCTTCTCTGCACTGACCTCCCTCAGGGTAGGCCGCTCTCCTAAGGCCGCTCGCCTGCCTGCAGGCCTCTCTCAGCAAACCTGTCACTTTTGGAGCAGCTCTGCTCCAAAACTCTGTGCCTATGCAAGTGTCCTTCTCTTTCCTGTCCCTTTTAAAATAAACCTTAAATGTATCTAACTATCTGAAGTCTCTGTGTCTTGGAGAATCTTGCCGTGTGCCACTGAAAGGGAGCTCTGGAGAGACCTTTCCCAGAGTGAACCCAAGGACCCTGCACTCAACCTTCTGATTCCAAAACTACATCAGCATGAAGTCAGAAAAGTGAAGAGGGGGCCTCTGTGGTGGCTCAAGAGGTTAAAGCACTTCACTATGAAGTCATCAGCAGCCACTGCAGCATGAGTTCGATCCCCAGCCCAGGAGCTGACCCACATGGCACAACAGAACTCTCCTGTATCATCTACTGTTCCCCTCAGCAGTGTATTTTAGTAGACCTGCCTGTTCTACTCCCCACTGTCTCTGGTGAATCCTCTCACCCACACCCCACTTTTGGCTTGTACCCCAGTTCTTGTGTGCACAAATAAATAAATCTTTTAAAAAAAAAAGTGAGGGCCCTCCCTGGTAGCATACTAAAAAGCTAAAGCCACTTCAGCATGAGCTGATTCCCCGCCCCGGAGGTGACCCACATGGCATGGCAGACCTCTCCTGACCCACCCGCTGCTCCCCTCAGCAGTGTACTTCATTTACCGCCTGTTCGTCTCCCTTCTCTGTCTCTGGTGAATCCTCTCATGGCCCCTGCACCTCTGGCCTGTACCCCAGTTCTGTATGCACAAATAAGTACATTTAAGAAGAAAAGAAGAAGAAGAAAGACTATGAAGTAGTCTAATAAAGAAGTGGAAATCCTTTTTTTTTTTAAAGATGTATTTATTTATGCATACAAGAACGGGGGTACAGACCAGAGGTGCAGGGGTTAAGAGGATTCACCAGAGACAAAGTGGAGAGCAGAGCAGGCAGATTGATGAAATACTCTGCTGAGGGGAGCAGCAGGTGCGACTGGTGAGGTCTGCAGGGCCATGTGGGTCAGCTCCCTGGCCTGGGAATCGAACTCACTGGTGCTGCAGAGGCTATACTTTAACACAGTAGTGTCACTAGGGAGGGCCCAGAAGTGGAAATACTGTCTTGATTTTGGATCTAGAAAGAATATTTCAAGTAGAGACAGCATTTCAAGGAGGAGGGAGTGATCAGCTGCTGGCTGATGGGTCTAGACCAAGGGTTCTCAACTTTGGCAAATAATACAAAGTAATTAAATCACTGTCATGCAGCTTCAGAAATGAAATCTTCCTGCTACTGTTGAAGCTCCTCCTGTGACTCTCATTCAGAATTCCCCTCCCCCTGAGGGGTAACCACTACATAAGTGAGGTTTTCTTCTTCTCAAAGATGAGCAATATTATTACAGTGTGGCTGGGTGATGATGGGAATGTTCCAGTAAAGTGGGAAAAACTCATTATGCAGGAGAATGAGGGGTACTTTCACGAGTCCCTTTTCTGAGCAGGTGAGGAAGATTGGGATCCCAGGGCACAGCTGCTGTGGGTGTTGGGAGCAAGTCAGCGTCTCCGCAGTGACAAGTGGGAGGCACTGAATATATTAGAAAGGCAGGCCTGGGAGACTTGGGAGTGGGCCATGAGAAAGTTCTCTTCTGAAAGTTTCTATTTTCTCTCTAAAGTGGGAAGAAAGGTAATCACCTGTGAACTCGTGGTCTCAGACTTGGAAATGTGAACCAAATGGAGATGTGAGCGTGACACCAAGCAGAATGCCTGTAAGAAGCAAGACTACACAGTACGACTATGTGTTTTCCCCAGATGTGGTATCATTTTTTTGAGTTTGGGGTCCTTGGGTTTACTCTGGGAAAGCTTTCATCAGAGCTCTCGTTTCAGCAGCACATGGCGAGATTCTTTACCAGACAGACTTAGTTATATTTAAAGAGTAAGTTTATTTGGAAGAGACAGGAGAGGAAAAGATACTTGCATAGGTACAAGTGGGCAGGAAGAGCTGCCCCGAAAGGGACAGATTTGCAGGGAAAGAGACCTGCATGGTGGCAGGCAGTCTTAGGAGACCTCCCCTGAGGGAGGTCAGTGCAGAGATCCTGGCATGGTACAGGTCATGGGCAGGCAGGACGCTGATGCCCTGCAGAGGGAGTGAGTGGGTGGGAAGAAGCACCTGCATAGGCACAGGTGGGCAGTGGAGGGCTGCCCCGTGCTGGTGGAGAGATGCCCTGATATAGACAGCTGCTCTTGGGAGGGGCTCACTCCTTGTGAGCCTAGGCTTGTTGGCTTTGAATAGAATCTGAGAGGATGGAGATTCCCTAGTGAGCTTCATCTCCATCTCCATGTCCTTGTCTTCACCTGGGCACCAGGCATTCCACCTTTGGTGCCTGAGGACCTTGATGTTATGGCTGTGTCAGTTGCTGCACTCACCCCTTCTACCCACCCCCTTTGTGTGACTCAGTCTTGTGGTGCCTCCCTGCACTCCTTCTTCCATCAGATGCAAGTCAGTTTTGGGTATAGGAATGGAATAGGAGGGGTTAGATGTAGCCAGGGATTAAAATGCATGGGAAGGCCTCCCTGGTGGAGTAGAGTTAAATCTCAGCACTAACAAGCAATGGCCAGCCACTGCAGCATGAGTTTGATTCCCTGCCAGGGAGCTGACCCTCATGGCACAGCAGACCTTTCTTGTTTCACCTGCTACTCCTGTTAGCAGTGTGTTTCTGCAGATCCACATGTTCTGCTCCCCACTCTGTCCCTGGTGAATATTCTCATCCTCCCCTTGCACCTCTGGTCTACACCCCAGTTCTTGTATGTATAAATAAAATAAATGAATAAGGTTCATGGGAAAAAGAAGGGCTAAGAATACAGAACAAGAGCTGAGACGTACTTGCTCTATTGAAGCTTGTACTCTACACTGGGTAAGAAGGGAGGTGAAAAATGGGGCTCAAACAGCAATGAAGAGTGAGAGTGGTTGGGAGTCCTGTCGGGCTGAAGAATTTTTGGAATGAGGGTACTGGACAGAAAAGGTAATGACAGGAGGAGAATGAAAGAGACACTGAGGAGTGGAAGTTACTGATGACAACTAAGCTGAGGTGTGACAGAGTTGAGGGTGGAGAGAAAGCAGGGAAACTCCACCACAAGTGAGAAAGACAGGACCTGACCTGAGTGCTGGATGGCTGTCTACGTGGACACTGAAGTCAACAAATATAACCAAAGAACACAGGGCGGAGGAGAGAGAGAAGCAGTGAGCTACATATTGAATCTTCAATGAGGAGGGGGAGTGTTGACCAAGAATCCAATCTTGGGGCATCAGGTCACCCAAGTAGACAAGAGAGGGGAGAGATTTGGTTAAGTTGGGAGGAGAATCCAATTGAGATAAGACTCCTAAGGCATGCCTCTAGGGGAGGGAGGTGAAAAGATCTGGGAGGAGTTATTTTCACTTACTTCCTCTGCCTAGTTCCTTTTGACTTTATTGAATTTACAGGCTGATACTAGAGGCTTTATCTGAAAAAAAATCTAAAGACCAGAGATTAGTCAGATTTCTCTCCTGCCTTCCAGTAGCTCTCAAGATTAGGTGAATACATTAAACTGTCCTGTGAGAAGAGATAGAGAGAATGCAGATACGTGAACACTCGGCTAGGTTCTAGACCTAGCTACCACCTAGCTAGCGGTGCCTACAGAAAGTTGCTCTGGTGGAGACACACCTTAGTGCCCCCCCCCCCCTGCCCTGTAAGTGCTTTAAAGCTGGGACTCCTGACCCTGCTGCTCTTGGGACTTGCATCACCTGGGGATGCCTTAAAAATATTGATGCCCTCATCCCACCCCCAGAGATTCTGATTTAATTGGGTGAGGATTCCACCTGGGCTTTGGGGGTTTAAAAATGCTCCCCAGGTAACTCTAATGTGTGTTCAGGGGTGAGAGTATTGCTCCCAGGAACGCCTAGAGGATGGTGTGGAAACCTACTTCTTTAGTCCAACATGTACAAGTGATTCTTCCTTATTGAAGTAAGGGGTGAATTCATCTGTTATTGAAGGATACGTAGAATTTGACCAAGTCAAGAAGATAGGAGGGAGATAGTTTTTTTTTTTTAAAGATTTATTTATTTGTGCATACAGAACTGGGGTGCAGGCCAGAGGCTCAGGGGTGGTGAGAGGCCTCACCAGAGACAGAGTGGGGAACAGAACAGGCAGATCGATGAAGTACACTGCTGAGGGGAGCAGTGGGCGGGTCAGGAGAGGTCTGCTGTGCCATGTGGTCACCTCCGGGGCAGGTGGGAATCAAACTCATGTGGAAGCGGCTTTAGATTCTCAGTGCTGTGCTTTAACCTGCTGTGCCACCAGGGAGGGCCAAGAGGGAGATAGTTTTTAATGAAGGGTGCTGGGGAAATTGGTGGTATTAAGAGAGACAAGGCAGTATTTTTCAGTGGCATTTCATCAGTTTGGCTTGGGACATGCTGGTTTTATTTTTTAAATTTATTTATTTATTTTTGTATAGAAGAACTCGGGAGTAGGCCTGAGCTTCAGGGGTAAGAGGGAGGTGAGAGGATTCACCAGAGACAGATTGGGGAGCAGAAATCTGGATCTGCTGAAATACACTGAGGGGAGCAGCAGGTGAGACTGGAGAGGTCTGCTGGGCCATGTGGGTCACTCCCTGGCCAGGGTAGAACTCAGGCCATAGAGGTGATAGTGCAGGCCATCAGGGAAACCCCATGCTGAGTTATGGTGGTCCTGTTCCAGGAACATTAGAAGAATGTCCTCAATGTAAATATACAGGCTGGGGGCCCTCCCTGGTGGCACAATGGGTTAAAGTGCAGCACTACAAAGCTAGGAGCAACCGCTTCATCACAAGTTCAATCCCTGGCCAGGAAGCTGACCCACATGGCACGGCAGACCTCTCCTGTCCTGCCTGCTGCTCCCATGAGCAGTGTACTTTGTCAGTCTGCCTATTCTGTTCCCCACTCTGTCTCTGGTGAATCCTATCCTGCTGAAGGGGCTGCGGCTATTTTCACAGTACTGCACTTTAACCCAGTGCACCACCAGGGAGGGCCTGGTATTCTAAATTCTAACCTGAACCTATGCATGTGGGCACCATGCAGGTGCTGGTGAATTATCTTCTAAGGCAGAAGGTGTCAATGCTGAAATTCACAGAATTTATAATCTGGAAGGAAAGCTGTGCACCTAGGCATGGCAGCAGGCTGAGATAGGTGTGGGAAGCTAGGGTTCTCCTTTGGACACTTTGGGTTTAATGTACCTTCTTCACTAAACTTCTTGAAAAAAGAACTCTCCTTTGCAGCTTCTACTTCCTCACCAACTATTCAAAGATATGTCTGTGTCTGCCTTTTTTTATACCCTCTTTTTTTTTTCTCTTTAAAATATGCTTCCACTCCCAGCTACATGCAAAAAAATGAAACTAGATCACTGCCTCACTCCAGTCACAGAAATCAACTCGAAGTGGATTAAAGACCTAGACATAAGAACGGAAACCATAAAATACCTAGAAGCAAAGATGGGTCAAACACTACACGA